>NC_040912.2:41257019-41560050 GCF_004126475.2 Phyllostomus discolor
CCAATTTTCTGTCATTTCCTCCTTCAGATGATAGGGTTTGTGTGACAATGGTCCTTGGCTATATTTCAAAACATCTTAAACTATTTAATATTGTACCACCAAGCACCAATCTTAAAGTGTTATTTATTCTCCACAAGACTAAATCTGTCAGAAGGCACAAAGCAGCATTCACCTTAGCCTCCATAAAGAAATGGCTAGAAAGCTCATCATATGGAAAGGAGCAATGGCATACTAATTGCTCTTTGTAAAAGAAAACGAGTTTCCAGTGGCTTAGCCAACTTTTGTAGTTTGACACACAACCAACAAAAACAATAAAACTAATTATTTACTATATTTCTTTTTATATTCTCCATGCACTTTTGCTAGTTTTAGACAATTTCCTTTTCCTGATAAACAATTCATTGTGAGCTGAGAGAACCACTTTGGATTAGACTTTTTTTTTTTTTTTTCAGGATTCCAGTAACCTGATATAGAAACACAGTCACTGCTGCTCTTCTGGTACCTCCCTGAGCCTCATTCCAGACCATTCCTTTTAGGTGGTAGTAAAGTGGTGACTCACTTTACAGTTTTTACCTAAAAAGCAATGGAAAACATATAGGCAAGTAGCAATAAAAATATTTCCCCTTTTCATTCATTTTAAAGCATTTCTTTTTCATTTCATCATTTTGTGAAGTTTTTTTCAAATAATTTAACTATAAAGCTTAGTTTATAAATACTAAGAATGTTAAATTACAGTCATCTTAATTAGCAATTTCTGCCCAAAGCAAAATGAGCTATAGTCATATCTACTGCAATATATTGTGTATTTCTTCAATGTAAGAAAAACAATTTTATTTAGCCCATTCTGTAGTCTTACATGGTCTTTGTCACTGATTTTTTAGCACTTTAAATTTTTTGCCTTTTTTTCTCCTAAAAATATTTTTGTGAGTTCAGGAGCTTATTTTTTTATTCCCAGGTGGAAATTGTTTGATTATCCTCAGGTGTTTGCTTGCTTGCTTAAAAGTTCAGAACAGTTCACTGCAAAGTTGCTATTGTCCTTTACAAAAGGATCTGATTCCAAATAATTACTGTTTGTGTGTTGTGCATCATTTGACAATATTTCTCCTTTTCCCTTGTTAGGATTAGAGAAGTCTCATATATTGTCCGACAAATCCCCCTTTCATTATTCAGTCAGCTGTACCTGAATATAGGTTGCCTCTTTCTCTTCACCTGATCTAAAAAACCCACCTGAATGCTGAATCTTTCTCACAGGAATGACAAGAAGTTAGCACATGTATCCAGATCAACCCAGAAAGCTTTCCCCAGAATTCAGCCCAGCTCCAAGCAACCATTCTGCAAAGAATAAAAGGAAGCAATCCTCAAAGGTAAAGCCTATCCAATTCATTTCCAGGCTTTGTAGATAGCTAAAGAGTCAGAGGGAACTTTATTTTTGGTATCAGCATTTAATTTTTGTATTTAAATGTATATATAATTCTTAAGGAAGTTTCCTTTCAGCATAAGTCACTACCCTATCATTCTTTGCAGGGCTCCCCTTCTTTTACAGCCACACCATGTTACAAAAAATCTGTGGGGCAACAGAGTCCCTGCCCCTAAAAGAAGGTACCCTGTGCCCACAGTCCATACAACTTCTGTGATCACTAATGATCAGTCAGTTTATGTACGAGAGGAACATTGTTCTCTTCTTTCCTTGTAGGAGTCAATTTGTTAAGAGGAGTGGGTCTTTTAAATTATTTGTTAAATATATTTGTCAGTCCTGACAACACTGCAAAAACATTTTCATAGTCTTATAAACAAAGGTCATTCAACTTCTAGTCCCCCTGAAAAGGTGGTCTTTTAATTTGGAAAGAAAAATCAAATTGGTCAGATTTCTAGAGCATTGTTTTTCTTTTTAAAGAGTAATATTTTTTAAAGTCTATAAGAAGGCAAAGAAAATTTTTTGAAAAAATATAAAATCAGGCTAGATTAGTATATGTCAGATCAACTTAGAGAACCTGAATAAAAATTCAGTAAAGTTTTACTTTCTGAAATAATTGCATATTTTTCTGATACTTCTAGATAAAAGGCATGCAAATATGCAAATGGAGATTTCATAGGATGAATTTAGACTAGTAGAAATGTAAAATTTATGTGTTAAATGTTTATTTTTTATGCCAGATAATCTTTTTCTTTGTTAAAGAATTAAAAATAATTATTCTTTACTAGATGATAGTCCATTAATTATTTATAGCCACATCACTGTACAAAAATAAATCTGCTCACCAGTTTCTAGAGGATCTTGCTTGCCCAGATGTAGGATTTTAAGAGTGGCTTCAGGGAGAGTCTTGGAGGAGGAGACGCAGAAAGTAAACACATGATTTCTACAGCACAGCTGCTGAGAACTCAGAAAGGAGGCATGGGGTCCTGACCATTCATCTGTCTTTAAGGTTACTCTGACATCTCAAGGCAATTGATATCCTGAGACTTCAGCACTTCAGGCGCGGGCCTAACACAAGATAAATATAGATTCCTGACACCTGAGCCAGATGAAATTAAAGTTAACTTGAAAAATCTCACTCATTTCGTGTCTTGGTTGAGGAAAATAAAACCTTTAATCCTTTTCCTGTTAAAACCTGTTATGTCCCTTAACAGATAGCTACAGTGCTTAAGAAAAATAGTACATAATTCAAATAATCAGTCACTGATAATCAGCTTGCTTCTCTACTTGACCATTTTCTATGATAGTGTTGAGACAGGTTCAAATTTTCTTTTCTTGATTAGGTATAAGAGAAAGATAATAGTGAATATTAAGTATTTATTTGACAAATTATTTTTAGTAACTTGTGGGGAAGTCCTTGAAATGTGAATATCTTTGATAAACTTTCTAGTATTTTTCTCTTTTATATAGTTTCAGTAGTAATGATATTTTTTTTTGTTTACCTCAATTCATGTGGCAGAAAGTGTTATGTATTGTCAGGGTATTTTGATTTAAATTTTTTTTTTTTACATTTGAAAAATCAACATGTGTGTCAGTTCTTTTTGTTCTTTTTGTTTGTTTGTTCATTATAGTGCTTAACTTTATATTTATTGTTTGCACCATTGCAAATGTCCCCAAAATTTTCCCCTTTGCCCACCTCCACCCCAATACTTTTTTCATAATGAAAAGGGTTCTTAGGCAGACTGGTGCAGCACTGTGGAAAGCAGTATGGAGTTTCCTCAAACAATTAAAAATGGAACTTTCTCATGACCTAGCAATTCCACTTTTGGGAATATATCCAAAGAAACCTGAAACACTAATTCAAAAGAATATATCAATGCCTGTGTTCACTGCAGCCTTTATTTACAATAACCAAGATTTGGAAGCAATCCAAGTGCCCATTAGTAAATGAGTGGATAAAAAAGTTGTGGTACATTTACACAATGGAATACTACTCAGTCATAAAAAAGAAGAATTTACCTTGTGTGACAGCCTGGATGGACATGGAGAGTATTAGGACCCTTTTAATTATATAAAAAAAGTGTTGTTTGTGTGTATAAAAGGTTTTTTTTTATTACTTGAACTAGAAACTTGTTAAACAAATGTCTTATCAAAGAAGTGAAAAACTAAAAATTCAGTGAACACAGGATCATATATATTTTCTATGAATCATAATATATATCATAGCATTTCTCCAACATTGTAAGCACTATCATTTTTAAATATAAATTATGTCCTATAAATAAGAAGAAGACATCCTGAACTTTTTTCTATAAATTATATATCCATTATCATTAAATTGTTCACTCCCTCCTGAGCATCAACTATGAGGGGTACATGGTGAAAAAAAAGAATAGGGATGGATTGAACTGAAAAAACAAACAAATAAAAAGAATGAAAAACAAGACTGTGGCTGATAGAAAACAGTCTGGTGGGTTCTCAAAAAATTAAGAATAGAATTACAATATAACCCAGCAATCCCTCTCCTAGGCCTCCACATGAAAAACTTGAAAACATGTATTTACAAAGATACATGCACCCCTATTTTCATTGCTGCATTATTCATGGTGGCCAAGATATGGAGACAACTAGAGCCCTTCAATAGATGATTGGATAAAAAGATGTGGTATGTATATACTATGGCATACCTCTCAGCCATAAGATGAAATATTGCCAATTACTGACAACATGGATGGATTTTGAGAATATTATGGTAAGTGAAATAAGTCAGCCAGAAAAAGCTAAGAACCATATGATTTTACTCATATGTGGGATATAAAATTGAAACCCATCATGCACAAGGCAGCAGTGTGGTGGTTGCCAGAGGGAAGGAAGGGCAAAAGGGGACTTAATATATGGTGACAGAAGATGGTTTGACTTTGGGTGCTGGGTACACAGTGCGATATACAGAACTTGTATCATAGAAACGTATGTTTGAAACATATATGATCTTATTAACTAATATCACCCCAATAAATTTAACAAGAAAACCCACTTTAGCTCATATGTTGCAGATATAGCAAATTATACAAAGTATTTCAAAGAGAATATTTTCAAATCTCATGGAGTAGCAACTAAATTGAACATTTTAGCATTAAATTGAGAAACACAGCAAACAGAAAGGACTACATTATGCCAGCAATAAGTCAACATCAGATCTGAACAGGTGATTAAGTTTTAGTTGGTGTCACTAATGTTTTACACTTGATTCACCTGAGTGTTCTTTTTTAAAACAAAGTAAAAGGGCTGGTGGGGAGAGGAAATGGAGAACTATTAACTTTTTCAAAATGGAAATTCCTGGGACTTCTAGCCAAGATGGAGGTGTAGGTAGACATACTTTGCCTCCTTCCACAATCAAAAGAAGGACAACAACAAATTTAAAAACAAAAAGCAACCAGAATTGCCAGAAAATCAAACTGTATGGAAGTCCAACAACCAAGGAGTTAGAGAAGAAACATTCATCCAAACTGGTAGCAGGGGTAGAAATGGACAGCTGGGCAGAGAGGACTCTTGGCAAGGTGGCGGCTGGCAGAGCAGATGGTCCCATATTTGCGTGAAGATAAACTGGGAGGAACAACTGGGGAGTGAGACCACACAACCCAGGGTTTCATTGTGGGGAAAAAAGCCTCAAAACCTCTGACTGTGAAGGTTGAGGAGGCAGGAGAAACTCCCAGCCTCAAAGGAGAGTTCATTGGAGAGACCCACAAGGTCCTAGGATGTACACAAGCCCACTCACAGGGAATCAGCACCAGAAGGGCCCAATTTGCTTGTGGGTAGTGGAGGAAGTGACTGAAAGCCGGGGGAGAGCAGATCAAGTGGCATTGTTCCCTTTTGTACCCCTCCCCCACATACATCACCACAACTCAGTGACTGGGTTGCCCCATCCTGGGGAATACCTAGGGTTCTGCCCTTTACTACATAACTGGCACATGGAGACAACAACAACAAAAAATGGCCCAAATGAAAGAACAGATCAAAGCCCAGAAAAAAAATAGAACTAAGCAATGAAGAGATGGCTAACCTATCAGATGCAGGGTTTAAAACACTGGTAATCAGGATGCTCACAGAATTGGTTGAGTATGGTTGCAAAATAGAGGAAAAAGTGAAGGCTATGAAAGTGAAATAAAGGAAAATGCACAGGGAACCAACAATGACGGGAAGGAAACTGGGACTCAAATCAATGATTTGGAACAAAAGGAAGAAATAAACATTCAACCAGGACAGAATGAAGAAACCACAATTCCAAAAATGAGGAGAGGCTTAGGAACCTCTGGGACAACTTTGAATGTTCTAACATCAGAATCATAGAGGTGCCAGAAGGAGAAGAGAAAGAGCAAAAATAATAATGAAGGAGCACTGCCCCAGCCTAGCAAAGGAAATAGAGTTCCAGGAAGTCAAGGAAGCTCAGAGTCCCAAAGAAGTTAGACCCAAGGAAGCACACACAAAGGTACATCATAAGTACATTACCCAGGATTGAAGTTAAGGAGAGAATCTTAAAAGCAGCAAGAGAAAAGCAGAGAGTTACCTACCGAGTAGTTCCCATAAGACTATCAGCTATCAACTGATTTCTCAAAAGAAACCTTACAGGCAAGAAGGAGCTGGAAAGAAGTATTCAAAGTCATAAAAGGCAAGGACCTACATCCAAGATCACTCTATCCAGCAAGCTATCATTGCTATCCAGCAATGGAAGGGCAGTTAAAGTGCTTCCCAGATAAGGTCAAGTTAAAGCAGTTCATCATCACCAAGCCCTTATTATATGAAATATTAAAGGGATTTATCTAAGAAATAGAAAATCAAAACTATGAATAGTAAAATGACAACAAACTCATAACTATCAGAAACTGAACCTAAAAAACAAAAACCAACTAAGCAAACAACTAGAACAAGAACAGAATCATAGAAATGGAGATCATATGGAGGCTTATCAATAGGCATTGGGAGGAGGGAGAATGGGAGAAAAGATACAGGGGGTAAGAAGCATAAGTGGTAGGTACAAAATAGACAGGGAGAGGTTAAGAATAGTATGGGAAATGGAGACTCCAAAGAACTTATATGTATGACCTATGGACATGAACTAAAAGGAGAATGCTGGTGGTAGGAGGGATGCAGGACAGAGACAAATAAAGGGGAGAAAAAATGGGACAACTGTAATAGCAAATCAATAAAATATATTTAAAAAAGGACAATTGTTGAAAAACTGGCAGAAATAAATTCTAACAAAGTTAAAAAAAAGAAAATTTCTGGAGATGGGTTTCAGTTCAGTAATGCACTTCAGTAAGACCCTTAAAAATAGTTAAGATGGTAAATTTTATAACTAGGTTGAGACCCTAACCTTCTTCATCCAGAGAATAGTCACTTTCTTCTGAATTTAACTTCAGAATTAAACTTTTCATCAGAAAATTTCAATTAAACCCAGGGTTCTCGCTCCAAAAAATTGGTGGCCTTTCAAGTGTTTACAGCCCTAAAATTCTGAACTATGCAAAATCAAAACCTCATGTGGTTTTTGTTGCACAACGAATGACATAACATTAAAGCAGTAAAGCCGAATCAACCCTGCTGCTTACAGCAGCTGTTGCCAGCTGTTAATAGAATATTCTTCTCAAGGTATTGCATAACTTCCCACTTCTGTGTCAAAATGCTTTCTCAGGACAAGCACTTAAATTTACTGGTACATATGCAAAGCATCACTGATACAGTGGCAGTAGTACTCATATCTTCTCTCCTTCCCAACACCTCCCCAAATCAGTTTCTCTGTTGCTTTCAGGGAGCTATTGCTTTTTCAGAGAGCATTCTTCTCCAGTCAGCCAGCATCTAGTGTACTTTGTCGATTCCTATCAGTACTGACTACGTCCTTAAGTATGTCATGATGGATGTGTTTGGGACTTTAATAATATTATGCTGTAAAAAATTCCCTTGAGAGGCCTGACAGGTATGGCTCAGTTGAGTTAGCACTGGTCTGCCAACCAAAAGGTCACACTGGTTCGAGTCCCAGTCAGGACACACACCTGGGTTGTGGGCCAGGTCCCCAGTTGGGGGCATGTGAGAAGCAACCAATCACTGTATCTCTTACACATTGATGTTTCTCTCCCTCTCTTTTTCTCTCCCTTCCCCTCTCTCTAAAAGTAAATAAATAAAATCTTTTTTTAATTTTATTTTCATCATTGTTCAAGTACAGTTTTCTCCCTTGTACTCCCAATCCAGCCCACCTACCCAACCCTCCCCACTTCCCTCCCATTACCACCCTCCCCCTAGTTTTTGTCCATGTGTCCTTTAAATTTGTTCCTGTGAACCTTTCCCATTCTCCCCTGAAATTCCCTCTTCTTGCCCCTGTGGTCACTGTCAACCTGTCCTCTACTTCAGTGTCTTTGGTTATATTTTGCTTGTTTCTTTGTTTTGTTGTTCGGTTCCTGTTAAAGGTGAGATCATATGGTATTTGTCTTTCACTGCCTAGCTTGTTTCACTTAGCATAATGTTTTCCAGCTCCATTCAAGCTGTTGCAACAGGTAGGAGCTCCTTCTTTCTTTCTGCTGCATAGAATTCCATTGTGTAAATGTACCATAGTTTTTTGATCCATTCATTTACTGATGGGCATCTAGGTTGCTTCCAGCATCTAGCTATTGTAAATTGTGCTGCTATGAACATTGGGATGCATAGGTTCTTTTGGATTGGTGTTTTAGTATTCTTAGGATAGAGTCCCAGCAGTGGAATTGCTGGGTCAAAAGGGAGATCCATTTTTAGCTTTCTGAGGAAGTTCCATACTGCTTTCCATAGTGGCTGTACCAGTCTGCAGTCCCACCAGCAGTGCACTAGGGACCCCTTTTCTCCACAACCTCTCCAACACTTGTTGTTTGTTGCTTTGTTTATGATGGCCATTCTGACTGGTGTGAAGTGGTATCTCATTGTGGTTTTAATTTGCATCTCTCTGATAGCTAGTGATATTGAACATCATTTCATGTGTCTTCGGATTTTGTGTATGTCCTCCTTGGAGAAGTGTCTGTTCAAGTCCTTTGCCCATTTTTTAATTGGATTCCTTGTCTTCTTAGAGTGCAGTAATGTAAGTTCTTTATATACTCTGGAGATTAAACTCTTGTCTGAGGTACCATTGGCAAATATGTTTTCCCATACAGTTGGTTCTCTTTTAATTTTGATACTGTTTTCTTTAGCTGAGCAGAAGCATTTAATTTTGATGAGGTCCCATTTGTTTATTCTTTCCTTTATATCCCTTGCTCTAGGGAACAAGTCAGTAAAAAAGTTTCTTCGTGACATATCTGAGATTTTCCTACCTACATTCTCCTCTAGGACTTTAATGGTGTCATGTTTTATATTTAAGTCTTTTATCCACCTTGAATTTATTTTTGTATATGGTGTAAGTTGGTGCTCGAGTTTCATTTTTTTTTTTTTTTGCACGTGGCTGTGCAGTTCTCCCAACACCATTTGTTGAAGAGGCTATTTTTACTTCATTTTATGTTTTTGCCTCCTTTGTCAAATATTAATTGACCATAGAGACTTGGGTTTATTTCTGGGCTCTCTGTTCTGTTCCATTGGTCTATGTGCCTGTTTTTATGCTAGTCCCAGGCTGTTTTGATTACAGTGGCCTTGTAGTATAGTTTAGTGTCAGGTATTGTGATCCCTCCTACTTTACTCTTCTTTCTCAAAATTGCAGCAGCTATTCAGGGTCGTTTATGGTTCCATATAAATTTCTGAAGTGTTTGTTCTATGTCTGTGAAATATGCCAATGATACTTTAATAGGAATTGCATTGAATGTGTAAATTGCTTTGGGTAGTATGGACATTTTGATGATATTAATTCTTCCAATCCATGAACATGGTATATGTTTCCATTTGTTTGTGTTCTCCTTGATTTCTTTCCTGAGTGTTATGTAGTTTTCTCAATACAGGTCTTTTACCTCTTTGGTTAGGTTTATTCCTAGATATTTTATTTTTCTTTTTGGTATTTCAAATGTGATTTTTTCCTTGATCTCTGCTTCTGCTGTTTCATTGTTGGTGTACAGAAATGCCTTTGATTTCTGGATATTGACTTTGTATCCCACTGTTTTGCCAAATTCATTTATTAGGTCAAGCAGTTTTTTGGTGGAGGATTTTCTATGTACATAGGATTTTCTATGTACACTATCATGTCCTCTGCAAACACTGACAGTTTTGTTTCCTCCTTTCTGATTTGAATGCCTTTTATTTCTTTGGATCACTGTGTCTAAAATTTCCAGTACTATATTGAATAGAAGTGGTGAAAGTAGACAGCCTTGTCTTGTTCCTGATCTTAGTGGAAAAGATTTTAATTTTTGCCCATTCAGAATGATGTTGGCTGTAGGTCTCTCATATATGGCCTTTATTATGTTGAGGAATGCTCCCTCTATTCCCACTTTGCCAAGTGTTTTTATCATAAATGGGTGCTGTACCTTATCAAATGCTTTTTCTGCATCTATTGATATGATCATGTGGTTTTTGTCTTTGCTTTTGTTTATGTGATGTATTACATTTACTGATTTGCGAATATTGTACCATCCTTGAATCCCTGGAATGAATCCCACTTGGTCATGGTGTATGATCTTTTTAATGTATTGTTGGAGGTGGTTTGCCAGTATTTTGTAAATAAAATCTTTTAAAAAATATTCCCTTGAGAGAAATTCAAATTTTAAACAAAAGTTTTGCTCTTTATTTTACATTCCTCTCCATCATGTAAAAGTTAACAGTAAATTGTCCTTGAATCCCTGGCTCTGTAGCATAACATAACAAGGAAAGAAATAGTCTGTGGCCTTGTGGGGAAATTTGGTATAAGTGTCCGTACACACTTGGAAACTATAGAATATTCACCAAGATACTTAAACACATTAACCTGCTAACTTCTTTTAGGTAAACACATTTGGAAAACACCCTTGGATTATTATCAGTTTGCATAAAGGATATATTCAGGATCTGAAAGAACTGCTAGAGCTAGTTTATAACTGATTTATTAGCATGGACTTCTTACCAGGGTTTTCTATTTGTTTGTGTGTCTGTTTACTGTACCATTTTAGCATGGAATCAATAATTCCATACACAACCTTCTTCTTAAGGAGCATTGTCCTGCTGAATTGCTATGTCAAAGGTTTAATGTTTATTTCCTCTGCTTAACTTGCTCAACTCAAATCTATACATGTGTGAATTGTCTTTATTCTAAACATCAACTTAAGGTAAAGCTTTTATTGTCATTTATTCTCAAAACTGATTTTAGGGGAAAGGGCTAGCTCTATGTTTATTATTCAAAAGGAATGAGGATTTGTGAGAATATTTACTATTGAAAATAATCTAATGGAGTAGTGCTCTTGAGTCTCTGAGGCCTAAATTATTGCTAAATATTATATTCTTATTTTTACTTTCTTCTAATATCATCTTTATTAGTTGTAAAAGCCTTATTAAAAATTTGCAGAAAATATTATAACCCACAAAGCAACATCTTTCCCTTTTAAGGTAGATGATAAATCATTTAACCATTTATTAATTCAACAGCAACATATATTGAGATTCTATTTGTTTGTACAGCATTATGCTACTCTTTTAGGAAAAATGCTAAATAAAGGCAAAGTTTATGCTCTCAAGTATCTTTTTTGGTTAGTGAAGAGAGACTCTACTGTTATCAAATCATAACATATTACCATAAACTGGGAACAATAGAAAAAAAAGCTCCATTGTGAAAGTTTCATACCACAATGCTAAGCTGTATGGTCAGGGAGGTTTTATTCACACACACAAATGCACACATATACACACACATGAGAATATATGTATATGAGTATATATCCATAGTATGCATTTATTTACATATATACAACTGTATATATGTACAATCTGAATATTTTATGTATATGTGTATAAATGAATATATATGAGTCTTATCCACAAAGTATCCAGCCATGTAATATGAAAAATATACATTTATTAAAGAAGACACAACATGCAAGAAACATTGTACAAAGGACAATGACATCTCAGTCTCCTTCAGAGTAGGCACCTTGGGACGTCACACAGTTCTCCCAGTCTCCATCAGCTACCCCATCACATTTTTATTAATATATTATTGACAGTCTGAAATTTCTGCCCTTAAAAGGTGATTTTAGTTTTGGGAAAAGCCAGAAATCACAGGGCAACAAAGCTGGGCTGCGTGGTGTGTGTGTGTGTGGTGGGGGGGGTTCTAAATCACCTGGGTGATGATGTTTTGCCCAAAATCTTTGTAGGAGACATGATGTATGAGTGGGCACATTATTGTGATGAAGCTGCCAACCTCTTGCCCATAGCTGAAGGCTTCTGAATCATCTGTATAGTTTCTATGGACAAATGTTCAAGCTTAATGCAAAATTTGATGCAGATTTGTTACTCCACTTAGTCATTTTGAATGTGACAGCCACACAGTACACATGCTCACTCAGTGGAGTCTACTGTGTCCACTGACTAGTACATTAAAGTCATCATTATTCATGTACACACATTCCAGTCCACTCTCCTTGGCTGCCTACATCGATGTTGCATAAACCATTCTTGTTATATTAACAATGGTTGGACTTTCCCTGGAGAGACCATATGTGTATATGCATGTATATTCTAAAAATGGGTAGGTGTTAAGTGTCAAAGGATTAGGAAAGTACTCAAAGGTAAGAGACCAACAATGGTAAGAAGGCTGCCAGAGCAGGAAGGAGCATAGTGGATTCAAGTAAGTGAAAGCAGACAGCAGACCAATGTGAATGGTTAAGAGAGGACTGGGTAATGTGAAATGATGGAGTTGTGTTAGAGAAGAGCCAGATGGCATAGAGCTTTGTAGAAATTTGTCTTAAGAACAATGGGAAGACATTAAAGCTTTTTATCAAGAGAGGTATATGACTAGATCTGCATTACATTGAAAAAACAATCATTCTGATAGCAGTATGACTAATGAATTGAAGAGAGGTAAGAATGGATATGGGAAAATTAATAAGGCAACTATTACTGACTTTAATTGTAGCTTGGCCTAAAATGGATGAAGGGGAAAAAAGCACGCATTCAAGAAATACTAAGGGGGTAATATCAACAGATTTTGGTGGTAGTAGTGGTGTATGAGGAAAGTCTTTAAATTGAAGCTATTCTAGAAATCATTCTATACCCTAACACGAACATTTGTTCTTCAGATAACACATGAAAATGGATCTAGCGCAGTGACTGACACATAGCTGGTGATAAAACAACATTTCTTGAATGAAATGTGATTGAGTAGAATTGAGTACAATATGAACGAGAGTCAACAGATATATTGCAACATCGATATAGCTTTTTTGTTTGGGTTGTCACAGGAAGTTTTCACAAGGCCATGGCAGGGAGAGTAACAACACACCAAGTGATAACCTTAAAGACTGGAAGCCTGAAGAGATAATTGTTACAGAGGAAGAACCACAGGAAACTGAAAGAATCCAATACTAAATGAAAGAAAATTTGAAGTGTCTTGCAAAAATCTGTCTATGTGTATAGAGTTTATAATCTAATGGAAACTTGGGTCCCTCTGGACCAAGAGCAAATAATATCCACAGGACATAAAGTCCTTCTCCAGCACAACAAAACAACAGGCCAATAGCCAATTATGGTAGCAGCCAAGCAGATGTCCCACTGGTTTTTAAGTCAGAGAGAGCCTTGGTTTGCTGTAATTATTACTACCATGCTGCAGCACTATCTGCTTATGTCTCAATGTTATCACATAATTATCAGGCAATTCATATGTACTTTCTTGGTAAACAATTGCACAAAGCAGTGTCTAGTGCATTGTAGTTTGTGCTATTTCCCTCAAGAATTGGGAAAATTGAGTAGGACAAATCTAGGGTAAATCAAAAGATTCTAACAAAGCTCTAGAATCTCCAGCCCTTAGATTATACTTTAAATGTAATTCCTCTGTTTCTATGTATGCTTTTTTATCAGGTAAAGATCAGACACTGACCTTCTTGATTATCCTTTCCCTGTCCAGTTTTGGGTTTCCCTTGCTCTGACTGCATTCTAAATGTAGGTATCTGCTAAGGTCTAGGCTTATTCTTTCTCTTTTCTCCCTGTATCTTCTCTTCCATGGCTATTTGTGTTTCTCTTGTCCTAATTTAGCTCTTCTGTAGTTAACCCCCAAAATATTTTTACCCCTAAGTTCAATACTACTAGTAAATTTAGTTGGCATTTTTGAGAATTCTTTATATACTAGTAAAACTATACTAGTGTCTATATCATTCTTCTTAATTTTTTAAAATATCTCTGGAGATAAAACTAATATTTATAATTTTACAAGCTTAAATGGAGATTTAGTAAAATAACTTACCTCACTGTTACAATGCTCCAATGCTCTTTGGGGCCCAGGTCTTCATGGCTCTAGGTCTGGAGCCCCTACACAGTGTTATGATTGACTCCACTGTGATATTACAGCATATCAACCTTCTGTGGACATCTTCACCCAGCTGCCCTAAATACACATTTCTTCTTCCCTATCTCTAAGTTTGTGTTCTCAATTTCTATAAAATTACATCATCATACTTTGCCCAGCCTAAAACTGTTCCCCATACACCCAATTATCTTCTAATTCCTAACTACTCCACTTCACCATATCTTTGTCTCCTGTGTTTCATTTTCACTGTCTCTACCTAAGTCAGGTTTTGATTACCAGCTACCTTGACTATTGCCAGAATCTCCTAATTGATTTTCCTGCATATAGGATTACTCTTTTCTCATTTGTCCTTTCTAGTGCTTTTGGACTAATCTTCTTAAAATGCAAAGTAGATTTCATGATTTATTTATTTAAAATTAAATATTAGCACCCATTGCCTAGAATATGGATTGTAAGCTTCTTAGACCATTATTGAAAGTCTTAAACTATCATTTCTATTCTTGCATAAAGTCTATTTTTCAATGAAACTGTCCCTGTATTCTCACCTTGCATTTCCCACTGCTTCAAATATTTCTTCTGTTCATAATTTCCAGTGCTTCTTCCCAGATGTTGTCATAGGAAGACCCTGAACTCACCCTTTCTACAGACAGCAATTGTCCCTGAAGAACTGAGGGCTGACTGAATGTTCTGTACAACAAATGAGGAGATCAAATAGAAACAGGTAGGATTGATGGAGACACAGTACATGAGACCCCCTCCCTCAATGCACCAGACTGAAGTAGGAAACACTCACTGAAGGACCTGGAAGCTAACTTGCCTGCCCTGGGGCTCATGAAAACTGTAAATCTAGGGCCAAGCGTAGCTTACTCCCAGAATTCCCTGAGGCTCACACCCCTTCCAGCTTCATCTCCAGAACCCAAGCCCCCCATGCAGCTTATCTTTGGGACTTCCCACAGACCACACCCACTTCAACTACAGGTTCAACTGGCCCTTCGAGGTGGTTACAGTGTAGCTTGCCCCAGAGTAACCCTTGGCCCTTGTCCACTTCCAGGTCTGGTCCTCCATACAGCTTGTCCCCAGAACTCTCTGCAGCCTGAGCCTCCTCCAACTCCAGTTCCAGCCAGCCTGTCAAGGTGACACCACAGTGACATTGACCCTGAGATACACCATGGCCTGAGCCAGCTCCAAATAAAGCCCTAGTGACCCACCCAAGTGGCTTCTATAAGGTCTGCTCCTGGGCTACTGTATGTCTTGCACATATTCAGCTTTAACTCTGGAACCTGGTGCAGATTCCTCTTGGGACTTCCCACAGACACATCTACTTCAACTCCATCTTCAAACAACCTGCCAAGGGGGCCCTGGTGCTGCCTGTTCCCAGGACTCCCTTTGTCTTATGGCCTCTCCAGCTCAAGGTCTAGCTGGCCACCAAAGACACCTATCTCCAAAAGGTATTTAAAAACATAAAATCAATGGAAAATAATGGTGAAGGAGGAGAGATGGATTACATCAAAACCTTATCTAAGGAATGTTAATTTGCCCAAGCCCAAGCTTGGTATCTCCTGGCAGCCAGGACCACAGGGTACCATGATGATTTTCAAAGCTCTCATCATAAAAGAAAACTCAGAAGACATTCAGAAAATCTTAAATTTCTTCATACACCAAACTCTAAGATAAATTATGTAGATTTTTATGAGGTAAACATTAAAATGGAGAGGTCTTCAAAGAGTTTTAACAGAAAATATCTTCAAAAACTCAAAATCTAGAAGTCCCCATATGGTTTGTCTATTGGCCACTTTTCCATCCTTAACTCTTCCTATGTTCTCCTTCATCAACTCTGTTCAAACCACACTGGCCTTACTGAAATGTTCTGAACTACACAACACTGCTGGACCTTCTACTGGCTCTTCCCTCTACTTCAAACCTTCTTATTTATGTGCTGGTTCTGGCCCCTCTCTTCACTGAGCTTCTCTGCTGCAATGTTCTCTCTCTAGGTACCAATGTACAGTATTTAAAAGAATAATCTCTCCTTATACTCTGTATTCTTATTTCACTTTATTTTATTAATTATGCTACCTAATTTTATCACATACAGGGGTGGACAAAAGTAGGGTTATAGGTTTTCATATAGAAAAATAATTAACAATACAAATTAGTAAATAAATAATAATACAAGAATAAACTCTGTGTTATGCATACTCACAACTGTAAACCTACTTTTTCCCACCCCTGCATTTATTTGGTACTTTTAAAAATCTTTAATATCTATCTTCCATATGAACATGTAGGTTCTTTGAGGCCAAATAATTTTCACTGACTTGTTCACTTTCATATTTCACACTACTTAGAATACCCCAGCACATACAGAGCATACCAGAAATATTTGTTTACTAGTTAAATAAACTATGCATCATATATTTATTTATTGTATTAATCCCAAACTAATATATTTGAGATTTAATGTTGAAGCTTAATTATATGAAATAATTTCCCTGGGGAATGGAACATCTATAGTCCAAGTAATAGCTTTCACATTATGGGCCTTTATACAGGAAATGATAGAAATAGCAAAGTCAAAAAAGCCACCACTAATGCACTAGTTTTCTATTGCTTCATAGCAAATCACTACAAACTTCAAGGCTTAATACAAAACCCATTTATTATGTCACACTTCTATATTTCAAAGTCTGGGCATGAAGTGTCTAAATTCTTTTCTCAGGGCTTCAGGAGGCTGAAATTAAAGTTTCTATTGGGCTACATTCTCATTTGAGGTGTGGGGTCTTCTTCTAAGCTCCTGTTTTTGAAAAAATAAATCCCTTGTGGTTATACGTCTAAGTTTCCTGCTTCCTTGATTACTGTAGGCCAGCGATTGTCTGAGCTCCCAGAGGCTATCCTCAAGTCCTAGGTATATGTGACACTCTCACAACATAGCAGCTTACTTCTTGAAAACCAGCAAATGAATTTATCACACTTGAAATCTCTGTTCCCTTTTAAGGCCTCCCACCTAATTGACTTTCTGCAGTTTTGCAATATAACATACTTTAATTAATGGAGTAAAAATTGTCAGATTCACAGTCCCAGTTACACTCAAGAGCAGAGAATTATACAAGGTGTGTATGCTAGAAGCAGAAATATAGACCATCATAGAATTATGTCTACCATACCTCATATGCTGCTATTCCAAATCAAGTCCAGTCAAAGTTATTGCTATTCACATTCAGAAGAGAAGCTGGATAAATGACTGCTTACCTTTATGGAACAGACATAGCTACTTAGCTTCCTAGTCTAGGAGACTAATGTTATTTAAATTCCAATATCTATTATATATTAAAATTGTTGTGTTGTTCTTCCATCTTAAGCTGATTGTTTAATTTGAATTTAGAAATAGTAATATAAATACTGCTAGCCATAGATATTGAACATTAGCTGTTACTAATCCAACAAACCAATTTATTTTAGAGTTATTCTTTATATTTGAAACAGAAACATTCTTTTTTGTTTGTTTTTTAAAGATTTTATTTATTTATTTATCTTTTTTTTAATTTTATTTATTTATTTTTAGAGAGGGAAGGAAGGGAGATAGAGAGAGAGAAACATCAATGTGCAGTTGCTGGGGGTCATGGCCTGCAACCCAGGCATATACCCTGACTGGGATCAAACCTGCGACACTTTGGTTCACAGCCCACACTCAATCCACTGAGCTACGCCAGCCAGGGCTATTTATTTATCTTTTTTTAATTTTATTTTAATCATTGTTCAAGTAGAAACATTCTTATGTCAAGGATTTCTAAAGCAAGAATCATGCGATGCAAATCCCTGTTTCTTGTTAGGAAATAATTTTAAGATATATGTTCTCATTCGAAAGGAACTTCGGATCTGTAAAATGCCATTGTCACTATAGATATATTTTACTATTTAATAAATATATAAAAGTAATCTCAGCACATTTCTTCTTTCCATAACAGCATTGAGGAATGTTTGCTGGAAATAGTGGGGAAGCACACAATGAACTGAGACCTCTACAATCTCTAGCCCAGCCCGTAGATCTTTCTGGCTGATTCTAACACACAAAACTGGAATGGTGCCTGTTACTTTGGGATTTAGGAATAAGAAAATTGGAAAGATTTTCTGAGTTTGTGAAAAATACCTAGGTAATGATATGGAATTTCCTCCACTAATCAAATTATATAATTCTTACATTTTTATTAATTATTCATTAGATTCCCTTTTATAAAGATGTATCTTTCCCTTTTAAAAATTTGGTGCAATGTATTGTAAAAGATAGAGGTGCTGGGAGACTGTTGTTTTGCAAACTCCTGAGGAGCTTGCTGTGCTTATAATCTGAAGCCAGCTCCCGTATGTGGAGGACATGGGGAGACCAAAGAAAGAGTCAAACCACTTCTGATTTTAACGATGGCAGTTTTAACGAGCAAGGGAACTTACCTATGAGGCTTATTTTGGGGGACTGCAAGAGGAGTAGTTTTCTGCACCCCCCAAATCATAAATGTTATCTAAGTTTCATATTATCTAAGATCAATATTATTCTTAGTTTCAGGTGTATAACCTAATGATAGACATATGTATATAATTTACAAAGTGATCACCCTGATAAGTTTAGTACCCCCATTTGACACCATACATAGTTATCCTGATATTATTGACTATATTCCTATGCCATTCTTTACATCCCTGGGACTGTTTTTATAACTAACATTTTTCACATGTTAATCCCTTCCCCATTTTCACTCATACCCCCAACCTCCTTTCCATCTGGCAATCATCAAAACATTCTCCACATCTTGGAATTTCTTTCTGTTTTGTTTGCTCATTTATTTTGTTTTTTAGATTCAACATATATGTGATATCATATGTTATTTCTCTTTTTCTTATTGTAACAGATTGCAAGATTTTATTCTTTTGTACATATGTGCCATTTCTTTTTTATCCATTAGTCTATTTATGAACGCTCAGGTTGCTTCCACATCTTGGCTATTGCAAATAATGCTTCAATGAGCATAATGATACATATGTCTTCTTGAATTAGTGTTTTGGGTTTCTTTGGATAAATATCCAGAAGTCGAATTATCAGGCCTTCATTTGTCACTTATTATATAGCCTTTCAGTCTGTTTTGTCTAAGTATTGGTATCCAAGTTTATTTTTTGTTTTTATTTTGTTTTCCTTTGCACGAGGTATCTTTTTTCCTTCATCTCTCTTAACTTTTAGATTATTTGTGTCTTTCGATACAAAGTGGGTGTTTGTAAATAGCATATATATGGGTCTTGTTTTCTTATCCATTCAGCAACCCTAAGTCTTTAGATTGGAACATTTAATTCATTTACATTCTAAGTAATTATTAATAGTTATATAGTTTTTGTCATTTTATTATTCATATTTTTAAAAATTTTCTTCTTAAAGAAATCCCTTTAATATTTCTTGTAATACTGGTTTGGTGGTGATCTTTATCTGTTCTTTTATTCTAAATGACAGCCTTGCTGTGTTGAGTAATCTTGGTTGTAGGTCCTTGCTTTTCATCACTTTGAATATTTCTTGCCAACCTCTTCTGGCCTGCAAAGTATCTTAAAAAATCAGCTGGAAGTCTTATAGGAGCCACCTTGTAGGTAACTATTTTTCTCTCTCTGCTTTTAAGATTCTTCCCTTATCTTTAAATTTTGGTATTTTAATTATGATGTGGATTTTGGTGTGGGCCTCTCCAGGTTCATATTGTTTGGGACTCTCTGCCTTTTCTTGACTTATATGTCTATTTTCTTCACCAGAGTAGGGAAGTTAATCATCACTACTTTTTAAAATAGGTTTTAATCTATTGCTCTCTCTCTTCTCCTTCTAGTATCCCTATGATGTAAATGCTATGTTGTCCCCAAGGCCCTTTAACTATCCTCATTTTTTTTTTGCTATTCTGATTGGATTTTTCTGCTACCTTATTTTTCAAATTGCTAATTCAATTCTCTGCTACATCTGTTTAACTGTTGATGCCCTCTAATGTATTCTTCATGTCAGTGACTGTATTCTTTTTTTTTAGAATAGTTTTTCTTTTCTTTTTTTTTTAAAGATTTTATTTATTTATTTTTAGAGAGGGAAGGGAGGGAGAGAGGGAGAGAGAGAGAGAGAGAGAGAGAGAGAGAAACATCACTGTGCGGTTGCTGGGGGTTATGGCCTGCAACCCAGGTATGTACCCTGGCTGGGAATTGAACCTGGGACACTTTGGTTCGCAGCTCGTGCTCAATCCACTGAGCTACACCAGCCAGGGCTAGTGACTGTATTCTTTATTTATGACTGGTTCTTTGGACTTTCTTGTCCTTTTTTATGTTTTCTATTCTTTGTTGAAGTTCTCACTGAGATCATTGAACATCCTTATAACCAGTGTTTTGAACTCTGCATCTGGTAGAATGCTAGTCTCCATTTGGTTTTATTCTTTTTCTACAGTTTTGTCCTGCTGTTTTATTTGGGACTTTTTTTTTGTCTCCTTATTTTGGCTTCCTTCTCGTGTTTATTTCTGTGTATTAAATAGAACTGCTCCTAGTCTTAGTAGGTGATCTTATGTAGTAGATGTCTCTTGGGGCCCAATGGCACAGTCTTCCTGTTCATCTGAGCTAGGTGCTCCAAGTGTGTTTCTTGTATGTATTTTATGTGTCTTCTGGTTGTAGTTGAGCCTTGATGGCTTGCAGTACCTCAAACGGAGAGATTGAACCTCAGGCTGATTGGGTATGAGGATTGGTCATGCCTGTAGCAGAGGAACTGTTGTGCCAGGGCTGACCTCATGGAGCAGGATGCATTTTGATGGGATTCTAGTGCCTACCAAGTCTACCCTTCATGTGCATCTTTAGTAGAGATGGTTGGTTGGTGCTATGGTGTGGTTTGAAGCTAACTCCTAGGTGTGTTGGTTTTGGGCCTCTCATGTTGGCCCAGGTCAGCCTCTGCCTTTGCTTTGCCTGTGGCCACCTGGCATTATCTACAGATGTTTGCTTCTTGTTCAGGGCTTGGCTGTAACTGTGAGATGTTAAGCTTTGAACTGAGGCTAACTACCACTAGCGTCATGTTTGAGGCAGTTTAGTAAGGGGTACAGGGCATGCTAAGGTCAGATACTACTTGTTTGCGGTTGGTGAACCTTTGAGAGATTTTAGGAAAGTTTGCAGCATGATCCAATGCAGGCCATATGTATGGAAATTCCACTAGAAATGGCTTGGGTAGGCCCACAAGTGGGGTAGGGTGGGGTCTCAGGGTGGGATGAACAGTGTTAGCTCTCTTGAGGGAAACTCACGTAAGGCACTTGCCTACACATTCAGAGAGTAAAGGAACAATGGTGTTTTACAGAACTTTGTCTTGGAGAAAGCTGCTCCCGTCAGCCCTTGCTCTGAAGCCAAGTAATTCACTTCTTCTCTGTTTGTCCCTTATGCTTTTTGACCTGCTGCTTTAGTTCTGGAGCTCAAAGCAAGGGAGTCTGTCAGCAAGTAAGTTCATGCATGGACCCTTTAAGAGAGTTGCCTAAGAATCTGGCAACTCTCTGTCTTATTCAGCTATAATCCTCTCTGGTTTTCACAGCCAGAAGTTTTGGGGGCTTCTTTTCCCAGCACTGGAACCCTGGGTTGGGGAGTGCATGTGTGTCTGTGACTTCTCGGTCCTCAGGGAAAAACCTATGCAGCCAAGATATTCCTCCTGATTTCTAACTACCATGCACCAGTTTGTTTGCTTCGCATGTGTTCTACTAGTCTTGATGTGCCTCCTTGTTTTCATCCTTAGTTGAAGGACTTCTGTTCGTCTAGACTTCAGGTGGTTTTCAATGATGGTTGTTCTGTAGTTTAGTTGAAATTCTGATGTGGGTGTGGGGGGATGAGAACATAGTCTTTACCTACTCTGCTATCTTGATGAGATATCTCTAAAGTTTTACTTTTAAATAATTAAATAATAAAGAGCATTATTTGTTAATGCATAAATTAAAATTTTAACATGTGTTTCAATGCCATATATAATAAAATGTAAGCTGAAATTTCACTACCTTTTTGTCATTAAATGTAGACAAAACTTCTTTAACTGATATTTGAATTTTTGTATCATTTTTTGCATCTCTACTGTTAATTGCTTAATTAAAAAAAAAAGAAAGAAGGTTGCCAGCTGCTTTATGAAAACACCTATCAATAGTGCCATCTAGATGTGTCTTGTTTTTATACATAACAAAAACAAGTTAAATTCAACATATGTGACAATATATATTCTCTTTGAATTATTAAACTTGAAATCCTAAAGAAAATTCTTTCTGCTTTATTGGAATGGGAATTGACTAATGCAATTTTTAAATCTGAAAACAATGATGTTGGCACAAATTTGCAGATATATGTACATTTGCCCCCTTTATGTTCACCTCTGGTTTTTAATATCCTTTGTTTTTTTTTTAATCTTTTAAATATATATTTTTTAGATTTATTTGTTTATAGAGAGAGGGGAAGGGAGGAAGAAAGAGGTTGAAAAACATCGATATGTGAAAGAAACATGGATCAGTTTCCTCTCTCATGCCCCTAACTGGGGACCTAGCCTGCAACCCAGGTGTGTGCCCTGACTGGGCACAGTTCAGTACTTGATCCACTGAGACACATCAGCCAGGCTCCTTTGGTTTCTTAATATGATATCTTTAATCAGTGATTTATAAAATAGTTTTTACAATAAAAATGGTAGTTTAAAATTGAAAAGAGCTTTAAGAGCTTTTTTTATAGCTGGCAATTTTGATAAAAACTGTTCAGTTTTGATAAACCAAATGCATGCTCATTTAACAACCACTAATATCACAAACTATTGTTTTATTTTTAAGCAGTTATATATTAATAGCTTTAAAAAAATCAAAACAGACATATTTACCATCTTTATTATTGTTAATCCCTGAATATTTTGTTATCAGTGATTGGGAAAACTGCTTTACAATTATAGATATGTCGCATTATAGTTGAAGGTAGTTATAAAACCATAAACTATGCACAAATAGAGCCTTGTCCTTTTTTCCTCTGGAAATACACTGGTTCTAAATCTAATCATATCTTGAGAAATATAGTTTCTCAGGCAAAAACATTATCTAACCACTTGCAATGAGATTTAGATGAAATATATAACTCAGTAATTCTATGTTTGAAAAATTAAATGACAACCTGGTTGTCACTTAAATCTTATGTAGAAGACCTCTGAAAAGCTGAAAGAAAACCTAGAATATGTCTTTAAGTGATATTTTTTCTACTATTGTCAAAGAAAATATGTGTTTTTCATGTAATAGGAACAATTAACAAATAATTCTGAATCAGGAGTTCTCAAAGTGCTTGGAAGTGATAGGGCTCATTCTCCTACTTATGAGATGTGTGATGATAGGCCACTTATTTCTCTAAACTTTAGCATTAGTAAAATGCAGCAGAAAGATGATAAATTAATAGGACCTGATTAACTTGATTTTTAGAATAACCAGTACAATCCAGAATGCTTTTTCACAGTACATATTTTCTATTTAGCCATATGGAGGAAAAGTTATATTAAAAGAAATATAGTGGCCCTAGCTGGTGTGTCTCAGTGGATTGGGCATGGACCTGCGAACCAAAGGGCCACAGTCTAAGGCACATGTCTAGGTTGTGGGCCAGGTCCCCAGTAGGAGGTATGTGAGAGGCAATCACACATTCTCTCTCTCTCCCTTGCCCTCTCTAAAATAAATAAATAAAATATTTTAAAAAAAGAAACATAGTAAATAACATAGTCAGCACTTTTGTTCTTTTCATTAAATATTACATAATAGAATATTTAATGATACAATGAAAATATTAAACCATGGAAATAATGAAATTCTAAAAGACAATTATAAAATGTATACCTGAATATTAAAGTACACTAACAATGCCAATTAGAACATTTCCCTATGAGACATTTTTTGTCTATATTAAGATCATAGTTAAGTTAGAAAATCCTATTGTTTTTCTTAGCCTCATCTGGTAAAGCTATACACTTTTTTTTACTTTCCAATTTTCACTTAAAGCTTCCTTCCTTGTCCCTGAGACACTATTCCAGTTCAAGGACTCTACACTGTAATGTCCCCTCAAACAACTGTGTGGAAGCTATTAGTTTATATGTATTATAAGGACAAAAAAAGGGAAGCAACTAAGAAGCTCTAACTTGATCTAAAGGAAACATCTGGTTGCTAATGTTAGTGATGCATTAAAAGAGAAACAGACCTATGGAATTTTAAAATTAAGTTAACACAATGACTGCAACATAGGATTGGGTGAGTTTATTAGTTGTGATTTTAAGGCGTATCTCTTGTTCTAGATTTACATAAATTGCCCCATTAAGGAAACTTAGAAACTCCAGGAGACTGACATTTTTTATATGAATAACTTAAATGCACACAAAATTATAAAGCAGAAAATATTTGTGTTTTTTAATGGACAGAGGAAGCAGTTAAACCTGGTAAGTCTTTCTATAAACTTTCCTCATCCTGTAAAGTTATAAGTCAACTTTGTACTCCTCTTATTCACAGACATAGTATCTGAATATCTTTTGACTTTGTATTTTGGACTTTCAAAAGTGTAAGTAAAGATATAATGATGTTATATGACCACCCCTCAGCTTCATTATTTATTAACATTTTGTCATTTGGACAGCAAATCACATTTAGATAGTCAGTCCAAATGGCCTTGATGGCTACTAGGAAGGGAAATGTGCAGGCCACCTGAAGAATGAATGGATGTGTAAATATGGGAAGTTGGGAGCTAAATCTGAGATTTTATTAGAATAGAAAAGACCAAGGATGGGAGTTATTAGGGAAACAAGTCATGAAATTTTATGTTTGCTTTAAATGCATACCAAATCACAAGCCAGAAGAAACAGATTAGATTTATTTTACTATAATATGCTAGTTATATGATTAAGAAATCTGTAGGATTAAAGATATAATATAAATCACTGAGTCTAAAGTGTCACTTCTACTTTTCTTGATGGTACTTCAAATGAGAACTCTATTCCATTGCCTAATGTCAAATAAGGACTTTGTCACATTTCAAATACAAATTCCCTTGGAGATTTGGCTGATATTTGCCAGTCACAGCTCAATGAGTTTACCCTTGTTTGGTACAGTGCCTCTCACAATGAAGGCTTTCTGTGGAAATTAATGGGACAAATTATTCCAGTGCGCCATGTGAGGAAACCTGTTTCTGGGCACTGGAATGAACAAGTGAGAGGTTGATGTGCCACCCCATTGACAAAGAGTCATTAAAGGGAGGACTGGCACTACTCTGAGAGCAAAAGTCACCCACTGTACATTTTTGAGCCATGTCAGCTCTGTACCTATGAGAAAACTAGCTTCTCCAATGACATTAACAAAAGTTTGCACAATTTAATGAGCACCAAAAAAGCCCCAACAACAGAAAATGTAAGTGGCCAGTGACTCCCCATCATCCTTTCCTCCCTTCCTAAACTCTGCTCCATCTTTGGAGATCATTTTAGAATGAACAACTAAATGGGACTTCCAGATCCCCTTACTACTTTTGTCCATGCTGAAAATGTCACTCCCATCTTCACAGGAAGAATCTATGGAAAATTAACAATTCCTGTAGCATTCTGATCCGTAAAAAAGCTTAAATATTCTGAGGACAGTCTCAACAGTAGTCTCATCTATCTACATTTCTGAACAGCACTTAGATATCCTCTAGAGCCTAGAAGAAGCATTTAGACAGTGTACATAAGAAGCAGAAAAGATTTTTGCATTCCTGTATTATGTGAGGTATCTCAGTGTATGCCTTTGAGTAGCTTCAGGGAATTAGTAAAAATTATTGCAATCATCTAACTTCCCATTGATACTGTGATATATTTACAACCTTTCTTTTGCAGTCCTTTGAATAACCACTAGACAAACAGCATGCCACATATTTCTTAGGAAGGGGCAGTTAAATTAACTATTTTGGTGGGTTAATAAACATTTTAAGTAGAGCTGCAATGTAAGAGATAGAAACAAGACATATTATAAAAGTAACTTCTTTTTTCATTTACCAAAGGAAATGATATTAGGTATTTTGTTCATCTTAATATCAAATTTATATAGTGATGAGTCCACTGCCAATAGATGTATCCTTGCTATATCTTCACTGATTTAGTTTATCAGAAGGATTGATGTTTTTCTATTTTTCTTATAAGTCTTAGGAGTTTCCTTTTTAAGAATTTTTTTTCACATTTACAGTCATGTTATAAAGACTTCTAGTAATTTTGCATCATGGCCTAAAAGATATATTTGTTTTTAAAAGACTTAAATGAAATACGTTCAGAAAATCTACTGATGTCTCCATTATGTTTGCTGTTGCTCCCAGCCATTTATAAAATAGAAATAAAAAATAAGTTGCTTATAGCAATAATCAAGAGGAAAATTCTATGTAAAAACCGGCTAATGCAACACTAGCTATTTCTCCATGAAGAATGTACATTTAGTTGACCATTTAGTTTCCTGTGAAAGGTAGACAAATTAGTGTCAGGAGCACAGAGAGTTTATGAGCCCTTGTATTCAGAGAGATTGTTTTCTCTTACAAACTCCTGGAGAAATTTACTGTCAGTGACACTTACTTGAAAATTAAAAAATGCTGCCTTGTGTTGTTAATTATCCTTATCCACTAAATTACAGGCCCCTGGAGGGAAGTGATTATAGCTTTGCAGTTATCACTATAATGACAATTTTTTTGAGTTCATGGATTTATTAATACTTTACTGGAATAGTCAACTATCAACAAATATTTCTATTGAATCCTGATCCTCTATATTATCAGAATCAATGAATCTCTATGATGTTCAAGAATTTCCTATTGTACAATCTAGCAGTTTTAAAATTTAGCTTTAAAATCACGCTAAACTATCTTTCCTCTTGAAACCCAGAATCCTCCCAATGTCAAACCATTCTTAATGATTTCTCATGTTGGTGCTCTATAGAGTAAGCTGACTTTTGAGAAAAACTCTTCTGTTGACTGTAACGATGAAAACCAAATTGGCTAACACATACACATAAAGCAATTTATTTGATCTGAATACAAATTAATAGTGCTAAGTGAAGTCACATATATGGCAGATGAGAAAAGTTGAATGCCTTCCTTGAGGTTACATAACTATTAGTGGAGACTCCACTACAACCCCTGATCTTCACACTACACTGATTTGTCTCCAGTAATTTGGGGCTCATGTTTCCCAAGTTTACAGTTTATACCTACCCTTGTACTATTCCTACTCCTGCTACTCTACTACGCCTTACAATTTTTTAGTAGTCACACAACTAACAAATTAACCATCTCATTTAAGCTTCATTAAGGCTCTCATGTAAAGAATACTATAGTGCGTGAAATGAGGAAGACATCATATTTGTCAGCCAGGCATTATTCTTTACCATTTTGCTGCTAGAGTAGCTGCTCATCAAGTGTTAACATTTAGCTTTATCCCCATATCTTCCTTATTGGGGTAGCCAGTTGTTGCTCTTTTTACCTTTGCAACTGCAGTCCACAATGGCTAATGAATGGATTTCTTTACTGATGGATCACCCATGAATCTTTACTTTCCAAACACTGTTACCTGGATGACTTCTCATAACTCAGCTGCCTCAACTAATTATTTTTTTAAGATTAAGTACCTTCTTTTCTCAACTATGAACAAGAGGTGTCAGAATCCTGGCCCTTTGTGAATTATATGAATTCTAAAATTGGCAGTGGACTCATCACTATGTAAATTCGAAATTAAGATAAACAAAATACCTAATATCAGAATCAGAGTTTTTTCTTTTTCTATGTCTTTTATATATTTGTTGTCATAATATTTAGGAATAGTGGTCAAAATGAACTATAATAATAGGTATTTAAATATCAGGAAAATACTCCTTCAACCAAAAAAGAAAAAGTATATGAATCCAGTAGAGCCTAAATGAATGAGCACTATGTTGTCATAATGAATTTAGTAGGTGTTACTATTTTATTTCTACCATTCCTTTCATATCCTAAGTAAAAACATTGAATGTCTTAATTTTTGATGCAGTAGTTGATGTTCATTAAGTGTTGCTCTTAAGCAATAAAAAATAGCCTTTTCATTAAAAGAAAATATATGTGGAGTGGTAACATTTAGTTAGTGGAATAAATGATACATATACATGTTTTTTATTTTTAATGATTTCCCTAATTATATTTAAGAAACATTTTCATCTTTATACAGATAAAACCCAAAATGTTCATTGTAAAAAATAAAAATAATAACAAGAAAAACAACATGAAATTACAATTTGAATTTTTTTCAAGGAAATATCACTTTATACTACCTGCCAAAGTTACAGTTATATCCTTAGTTTATGTAAGAGTATAAGAAAATAAGAGTGTAAAATGTTTATTTACTTATATTAGAAATAGAACCAGCATTGCCTCATAAACAATATTCTTTCTACTCTTTTTATAACTACTTTATGAGTATTAATTCAGTCTGAAATTAGTATCCACTTAGTTTGGAGGAAGTTGATCATGCAATCAATTCCTTAAAAATTTACAAGAAATAGCATGTCAGGTCACTGCCTTCATAGCCTGTGATCCCTTTTTTACATCGTATACCTTCTTCTCCAAGTCATTCTACCAGCTATACAGCTTGGAAGAAAATCTGGTTCAAGCCCAAGGATTTTGATTGAAAGAATGAGCTGAATGATTTAAGAACAACTATCTTCCATCTAGGAATCCTATAAATGAAAAGGGATTACATTTCTTCCCTAGAGAAATCATGCTGTAAGTGAACAGAATGAGCTCATATCCGAAATTCTCTCACATCTAGAGGACCTTTATATATCCATTCCCAGAATGTTTCTTTTTGTAATATAAAAGGTATTTGAAAAAACCTGGGTACAGATAACTAGTGATGGTAAGGACTCTAACAGGAGGGGATGAATAAGATGATTTGAAAAAATATCATCTAGAGGCTCTTTTTCAAGGGGTAGGTGGAGAAAGACATTAGTGTGTTCCCCAAGCATCCCTTACAGCTTTCATTTTCTAACCTTTGCTGTACATAAAACTAGAGTGTACTTATTACCTATTTTTTGCCAAATATGTGAAAAATATTATGAAGAAATTGTTTGAGGTGAGCAGAAAATGATGGTGCCAAAAATGAGAAAATGCAAAATGAAGTAAAACTCCTTTTCTTTCAAATGTTTAAAACAATTGATATTTGCCTTGGCTGGTGTGTCTCTGTGGATTGAGTGCCAGACTGCAAACCAATGAATAGGTCACTGGTTTGATTCCCAGTCAGGGCACATGTGTGGGTTGTGGGCCAGTTCCCTAGTAGGGGGCACACAAGAGGCAACCACACATCGATGTTTCTCTACCTCTCTGTCTCCCTCCATTCCTCTCTCTCTAAAATTAAATAAATAACATCTTTAAAACAATCAAAATTTCTTAAAAACATGATTGAAAGTCTAAGACAAGATTGCACTAAAGTACATTCCAAATCTTTTTTCAATTCTCCTATAACATTTTAGGAAAAAACTTATGACAAGTTTGAGAGAAAAATGAGCTACAATGTTAGTGAGCAAACAGGCCTCCACTGTAGCTTTTTGTGTCCCAGCTCCGCCAAGGGAGACCAGCACTGAGCTGCAAAGGAAACGTCTATCTCTTGTCTTTGATCATGGATCAAGTGACCTAATAAGTGTTCACATAATTAGATTCTGGATTTTATTTAAGCCTTTTTCAATCAGTAACTCTGTGATTGTAAACAGTATGGTTGCAGAACCTAACAGCCTGTTCTGCTTCTAATGCACTGCAGTAGTAATTATGTGTTTTTTTCTTTTCCCTTTTACTCTGTCCTACTTCTTTGGCTCCCCTGCTCACTTTGCCCTGTGTCACAGTATCTGATTACATGACTAAGGCACTTATGCAATGTGCTGGCACACCTCCTGTCTCCTGGCACCTTGGCCAACATGCTTACTGAAGAGATTACCCTGGGAATCTCTGACCAAGTTTATCTAAGATAATGGAGCAACATATACAATGTCAAGGCCAAGGTGCAAAAGGTTCCTGAGAAATGGAGGAAAGGACAAGGAGAAATGGAGAATGCTACTTTGATAAGTGAAGTGAAAAAGAAATAGGTGCACAGTAAAAGAAAACATGACATTTTTATTAAAATTATGTACCTACAGCCTGGATTGTATTCATGGTCTAAACAGAACAAGGAGGAAACCCAAATTCATGGTGTGTTTCTGGCATGACCACCTCCAGAAACCTCAGGGAAGTCCCATGAGCAAGCCTTCTGGGCCCCAGTTTTATTGTATGTTGAACAGAAACAAAAAGATTTGCATTTCTGTCTTGTAGTCTTGATTTTTACAGTGCAATGGTCAAGTGCCTCTAATAAAGCCTGGCACCAAGCCATGCAGCTCAGCAATGTCCTGGACACCCAGGAAGGAACCCCTTCGAGAAAAAAGCTCTTGGGATTCCTCCTGGGCAAAAATCTGATGTAAATGGAAGTTTTCTTCTGATTCTCTGGCCTCCCATTCTTGTGAAATCCCTCTATTCTAGACTGGGCCTCTTTCTTCTCTCATGATCAGAAACCCTTGTGTCATTTTCGTTTGTCTCCTCTTTTGAAAACATACACTTACACCACTTATTTAAAATAGGCAAAACTTTATCACATGTCTCAAAGATATGAGTATTTTAAGGCTTGGTTATTTTGTTAGAAAATGAGTTCTGTTTATTTCATAGCTAGAGTCATGTTTTACCTTCATTTTATTTGTTTATTTTTAACACTTTTTAATTGTTGTTCAAGTACAGTTTTCTACCTGTTCCCCCCACCCTTCCCCATCACTCCAGCCCTCCCCACCTCCCTCCCCTGTTTCCAACCCCCTTGTTATTGTCCATGTGTCCTTTATAATTGGACATAAAGGCTAGAGCCATGTTTCGAATTAGGACTATGCTGATCAATGCAACACAAGGTAAGAGGCACTGACAGAAAGTATCCTCAGACCAGGCATCGACAGTAAAGGAAAGTGCTCAGAGAGGGTTGTGTGGAGAGAAGGTGGGGATATAAGATTCCCAAAGAGAGCAGTCTGCAGATCTGAGGTTATAGCCTACAGAAGGAGAATGGGCACAGAGAGACAAAATGTCAGTCTACACTGTCTGAAATTAGGTTTTCTTGGGTTGCCTAACATCTGAAAGCTGAGATATTCCAGGTCAAAATTCAGTCAACCTTTTTTTTAAGTTTGTACAAGTGGGGAATGGAGATAAGGCAGGAGCAGGGGTAGGAAGGCTACTTTAAATAAAAATTATATATATATATATATATATATACACACACATACACACACACACACACACACACACACACATATATATCTGCCCCACAGTTTTCAATGACATATTCCAAACTATGTATCTTTGATTTCAAGGGGGTAAAATTAATTATGTGTGGTTTAAATTTAATTCTTATTAATGTCTGTTAACAAAGAGACCCAGTCACCATTTAAGTTTAAGGTATCACTTGTATTTTAATGATTTTAATCCATACTATCCAAAGACTCACAATTTTTGAAATATTTTATATTTTAATGAAACCAGATTATTTAAAGAAATTTAGTGTTCTTCATAGATTACAAAAGTGTTCTGTTATTAATTAGGAAGAACTTGAAAAATGATTCTACTTTTATCTATAGGTTGGTTTGGCTAAATCTGCCATAAATAACTTTAACTTCATTATTTGATGAGGCATTTTCAAAGTCTATAGATCATGTTGTATTATCACCTTAATTTTTATCTTTTAAACTAAAAAAATAAAGGTGGTTAACTGAGATAAGTGAATACATCTGCAAACTCTCAAAAAATGTAACAATTTCATATCCTTATAAATGATCTCCCCAAATGGTTTGAATACATTTATTTTCTACCAAAGCTGTTTGATAGAAATGTTAGGGCCTATATGGATAACTATGCTAAAATTTAGAAGTGGTAATCCCATCTCCAATGTTAGAAGTGCTACACAGCACGTTTGTTCTTTCATGAAGGTGTGGAATTATAATCATCTAGCAAAACAGACAATATATTCATTTACTCATTTTTTCTAGAAATATTTAGCACATTTGATATTCCTGTGATGGAGAACAAAGAGGTATAATTTATTTACTTACATATATATATATATATATATATATATATAGAGAGAGAGAGAGAGAGAGAGAGAGAAAGATATATATCTATATATATAAAGAGAGAGAGATCTGCCCCTTATATGTATATATATATAAATTTCCAGCCCTTAAGAAGTTCATAGTCTAATAAGGAAGACAGGCATAGAGACAGAACAGCACTAATACCAGGTAGCATGACAAGTGCAGGACACACTGTGCACAGGGATCACTGAGGATCAGAATACCCCTGTTTTAGGGAACACAGGAAGGCTTCTTATAGGAAGTAACACTTGAGTCTAAAAGAATGGGTAGGACTAAATCCAGGAAAATAAAACCCTTTTACATGATAAAGCATTATTGGTAAAGAAAGCAAAGTAGCTAGCATATTTGCATTTTGTTTTTCAATATGAATATTATTAAACTCAAGTCTCTTCATACAACATATATTTATTGGTGGTAATTATGAGCAATAAACTATATCAGACTGTGTTTTGAGTAGTCCAACTTTCACTGTTAATACATAAATTGCTTCTTAGAAAACAGAGGGCTTCTAAGAGCTTAATTAAATAACAAAACTTTATCATAATTACATAAAGCAGTCAACAGAGTTATAGAATGTTTGCCATTTTAAGAACATAATAGAAGAAGTAGTGTAATGCATTCAAGCCAACTTAAATTTACCTTCTGGATTTTAAGTTCTTTGTTTAATAAATCTCATCTCAACCATACCTTTTGTATTACCTTGTTTTTAACATTTTCATATGTCAGCATATGGACTTCTTTGGGACTTCAGGATTATTAGTATTTTTATATTCCAGAAAAAGTTTCCAACCTCCTATTTATTAATTTTGACATCTCATTGTTCAAAATTCTCACCATTATTTATATGTCATAGGAAACTATTCTGAATTGTGAGTCACTCCTCTCTATAACTCCTCACTTTAGCGAGAGCAATAAAAGAAAAAAATACTCCTTCAGAGTCTCAATATAAACTATTTTCTAAAAATAGTTATACAAATACTAGAATGTTAGAAACAATAAAAAATTTTATAAAAGAACAACTTACCTGAATATAATGACAAGAATGATATTACTTTCCCTCAGGATTATGTGAATCTTTATTCAAATATTCCAAATCCCAAATCCTACAAAAAGAAAGATACACAATGCTTTGCTTTTCAGTTCTATGAAAATGAGTGTTTTAGCAGGATATTTCTGTTTTTAAAGAGTAATTGCTTTATGGGGGTGGTCCATTAGGAAGTAGAAGGATGGAGCAAAAAAGAAAAAGAACTCATGGACATGGATAACAGTGTGATAATGGAAAAAAATACAGTGAAGAAGAAAAAAATGAAGAGTAATGTTATCAACTTCCTTTTAAGATAAGAACAACTTTTTAAGGGATGTATTGTCAGTAGCATAACTAACATTGAGTGTGTCTCTGTGTGTTTCCCTTTGCTGTTAGGGTTTTTTTTTTTTTCTCCCCCAATTAGAAGTAAAGTCACAATCCTTTTGGAATCTAGATATGTTTTGTGTAAGACAAACATATTTTTAAATTGGCACCTAAGCACCCTCAGGCTGCACGTAATATTCTCCATCCGCTTTGAAATAACTGTGACTAGACTGATCCCCGTGGTTCTCATACCCCACCTTCCTCTAGCATTTGTGGGTGTGGCCACCCATCTCACCAGAGGCCCAGCCTCTTCTAAGGAAGGATGGGGCTCATACTTCCAGATCGAGGAGTGTCTCATTTTTGAGATCAGGAGCACTGGCTCTGAAGTAGGCCTTGCTGCTGATAGTGCTTTTACTTACCATGGCACCCTGGTTCTTGAGTCATTGAGTCCAAAATTTTGTCTTCATAATTCTTCTAGGGATTATATTCTTTACCACAAAAGCACTTGAATGAACCGATGTCCCTGAGCTGACTTTCTAATTGTGCCCTGGACAGCTGCTGTGCATATCCTCTAATACATTCTTGTGCCTAATAAATATTGATTATTTGTGTGAGGCATGAAGGTAACTACTTAGATCTATTCATTTAGAGTATTTGATTTAATCCAGTGAAATCCATTCAAAGTTTTAATGAGTGTTTCCTGTGGTATTTGGTGGTGGGGGCCTGTGCTGGACCTACAATGTGGTAGTAAGCCAACAGACTGATATCTACCAGTCAGATCTCTCTTACTCTTCAGTATGTCTGTCCCATCTAGGAACTCATCCTTCCATTGATGCCTAAATGATTTATACTATTTCACTGCTGAACGATGGTATCAGTACTGAATATATCTACTAAATTCCTATTCCTTCAACATATCCACCCCACCCTGGTTATGGATCTCAGATAAACATGAGGGATGTTGATGGACTATCAGGAGGCCTAGCCTGAAGACAACCACATGACACAGCTGCCGCCAAAAGCTGGTATCCACCCCAGTGGGCTCCTTTTGGGTTTCTTTTTGTTTTTTCAGTAATAAAAATGACAGTAAGCATTCATCAGGCTTGCTGGGGGGAATCAGGAAATATGTATAAACTAGATTTTACTATTAACCTTTTTGACTTACATAATTCCAAACCTCTAGATAATTTTTATAAGAGTTTATTTGAGCCAAATTGATGACCACACTGGGAAGCAAGATTTCAAATACTCCCCGCTCCCCCACCAAAAAAAGTTTTGCAGGTCCTTTTATACATTTGAGGTTAAGGGGGGAACATTAGAAAGATTACATGTAAGTACAAGAAAGGAGGTAAGTAGATGCCCATCAGTAAATGAATGGATCAAAAAAAACTACAGTACATTTACACAATGGAATTCTATGCAGCAGAAAGAGAGAAGGAGCTCCTACCCTTTGCAACAGCTTGGATGGAGCTGGAAAGAATTATGCTAAGCGAAATAAGTCAGGCAGTGAAAGACAAATACCATATGATCTCACCTTTAACAGGAACCTAAACAACAAAACAAAGAAACAAGCAAAATATAACCAAAGACACTGAAATAGAGGACAGACTGACAGTGACCAGAGGGGAGAGAAGAGGGAATTTCAGGGGAGAATGGGTAGGGTTTACAGGAACAAATTTAAAGGACACATGGACAAAAACTAGGGGGAGGGTGGTAATGGGAGGGAAGTTGGGAGGGTTGGGTGGGCGGGCTGGATTGGGAGTAAAAGGAAGAAAACTGTACTTGAACAATGATTAAAATAAAAAAATAGGAAAAAAAAGAAAGGAGGTAAGGATAGGATTAGAGGATAGTAACAAGATTGTGTGTGCTCCTGAGGGTGTTTTCTGAGGGCCCTGTACCAGAGGCATTTCAAGGTGTTTTAACCTAGATACAGAAAAACAATAGTCAGGGCTTACAGAGCAAGGCAAGGATAAGTCTTTCACTAAAGATATAGGCCTGGAATGCAACTACCCACCTTGACTTGGCCAGTTAGGAATTTATGATCACATCACCCTGTGAGCTTACTTTAACTTAGATTTAATACAGTGCCCCTTTTCATTCATAACCTGTACCCTTGGAATTTTTTTCATCCACCCACTATAGCACACTGTCCATATTCTGACTTTGGTTTGACGTGGTTCCTCGACCCCCAATTCTTAAAAGCACTAGCTTTAATGTTTAGACTCAGACACACAATGATACCTCGGTTTTATAAATTATCTTGGCTGATTTTTGGATAATTGCCTTTTCAAATTAGGTATGGTGCTATAAGAGACACTCTTACAGCTCTGCACCATCCCTACAGAGCTGAGAAGCTCGCCCATGCCTGGCTTGACCTCCTCGCAGGTCCAGGAAAAAGATACCATCTTCTTTCCCTGCTGATATGAAGTTTCAAATTTTGTGGCAAAAGATTTTGCTGCAATATTAATTTTTATTTGTTCTCTCAGTGTATCCTCCAGTCTTTCTTTTAAGTATTATAGATACTAAAGCCTTTGCATTTCTTTTTTGCTATTTATATTATGGGATAAAACAAAATCTGCTTGAAGCTAACTCTTCTCACTGTCTGTCTTTTGTAAAAAAAAAAAAGGTAGTGTTCATTGACAATATAAGGATAATGTTCTAGAGAAAACGTGGAAATGTAGAATCCATATTCTAAGAAGGGGGAATAGAGACTAGTAAGGTGACAGAAATCCAGAGTTCCCACAATGAAAGCGAGACACACTACTTAAGGAACGGAAGATGAAAAGAAGCACAGGAGCAGGTAGTGGTCATTCACACTGATGTGTAGTGGGAATAAGCACAGATGAAATTGAGTTTATTATCACATCCTTAGGTCCAATCACTGTGCAGTTAAAAATCTCTAAATGCCACTGAAGACTTCTGGAAAGCCAGAAGGGAGTACTGCACTTCAGGGTCTCTAAAAGCAGGATGCCAAGGTGGGGGGACCTGATTTGAAACCCAAAGATACTGCCCTGGGTCTGCCATTGATGTGAGGCCCTGGCCACATGTGTAGACTGTGTGGTTTAAAGAAGAAAACCAGATTCCTTAGAGTCTTTCTTATTAGGAGTTCAAATTATAATGTTCTACACATGATTATTAACCAATCCTACCTCAAAAAAGTAAATTAAAATAATAATAACAAACTTTAAAACTAGAAATTAATACTCACTCTTCCCAACATTCTGGTAGCTATTACTTAATGTGACATGGGGGTGTTTTCAACTTAACAGGTGACTCTCTATAAAACCAAAACACTTTAAAGATATAAGGGAAACAATAATGGTGGCATAGGTTTTATTTTAATTATTTTTTCTTTTTGTTTTATTTTATTTATTTGTTTTAAAACAAAGAGCATGCCCCTAATCATTATATATAACCTATCACAACTATTTTTGCCTATTAATAAGTACCTCGTAGAGCTCAACTTGATTTCTAAAATCATAATGTGTTGTTATTTCTAAAAAATTAAGATGATATGAAGTCAGGGAGCAGAAAATCAATGCTCTGTAAAAACAACAACAACAAAAAGAAACTCCTCTGCAATCTCTACTAAGTATACTTATATTAAGTAAAGTGCCTTTGCAGTTTGGATTCTATATTAGATGAAATTTGAAGAACTTAGAGTAGTTCAAGAGAAGATACTAAAAATCACTAAAAGAACAGTGGTATTTAGAAAAGTGAAAAAAAGTTGGAATGAAATACTAATATGTATATAGCACTCAAGAGGATATATTTGAGTGGTAACCATCAGTGACATATGGTTTGTTAAGCTAAATAACACATAGATTTGTTTTACCTATAAACATTGGTAAATAATAACATAAGGCATTAAACATGGTTTTTAAAATTTTTGGATGAGTGTTTTCTTTTTTTTTTTAATTCAAACAGAAACATCTCCTTTAATAAGTCAGCAGAATCCAACAGGCAAGTAAACTCAAGGGTCATTAACCTTTCCTAACTGAAGAGACTCACTCTATATATTTCTTTTTACTGAATTTATTAGGGTGACACTGGTTAACAAAATTATATAGGTTTTAGGTGCAGGATTCCACAGCATATCCTCTTTATGCTGTGCTGTATCCCCCCAAGGCAAGTCTCCATCCATCACCATCACCATTTATCCATTTATCCCCCCTTTACCCTCCTCCACCTCTCCCCACCCCCTGTCTTCCTGAAAATCATCATACTGTTGTCCCTCTCCATAAGTTTTTTCTCTCCTCTTTTTTTCTCAATTCCTCCACACCCACTCAGGTTCCCAACTTCTTTCCCCAAACAGTTGTCAGCCTGCTTTCTATCAGTCTGTCTCTATTTCACTTGTTAGTTCATTTTGTTCATTAGATTCCACATATGAATGAAGTCACATTGTATTTGTTTTTCTCTGATTGGCTTATTTCATTTTGCATAATTCTCTCCAGGTCCACCCATGATGTTGCAAAGGGCAAGCTTTCCTTCTTTACTTTTGTAGTTGAGTAGTATTCCATTGTGTAAATATACCAAAGCTTTTTCATCCACCATCTACTTATGGATACTTGGGTTGCTCCCAAATCTCAGGCAACACAAGTGCTAGTGAACTCTGGTCACGAAACAACAATCTTCAAGTTAACTATTGCCCACATTTCAAAACAGTGTTTCTGAAACAGTAACTGAAAACTAAACCCATCTCCATATAATATTAAAATATGACTGATGGTTAATAATGAGTCATCCACTCTTTTACAGAAAGTCAATATTACAGTTATGACACGAGGCATATGGTATGACAAGAACAGCAGCACTTTGGAAATCATGTACACCATTCTTTTCAGCTTACAAACAAAGAAAATAGGATACCCTAGGATTCAATCACCCAAATTCATGAGGTTATTTAGTAGGATTTCCTCTACTAAATGAGTAGAAATGAGGTGTTCTCATTTCTAATACAGCATGTCTATTGTTTACACAGGACATCAATAGACTCAATATGCTTATATGTAGTAGATAGAAAACCACAAATACTTATGAAGTTAGCATTATAAATAACACTTAAATATATTTTGAATTTAAAAAATTGACTGTCATTTTTAAATTATTAATGTGCCCATCAGCCTAAAAATTCCATGAAGCCAATATTTTATCATAATTTTTTGAATTTTTCATTAAAATGTCATAGGGAGTAGTTTCCAAAAAAGAATCATCATTGAATTCAGAAAATTTATTCCTTTTGTCTCTGTTTTGTAACACAGGGTTATTTTTACCAAGCACTCTAGTCAGTGTAGGGGAGAATATGGTAAGGCAGACATAGTTCCTGCTCTGTAATTGCTTACCAAGGAGTGGGGATGTGAAGTAATAAAACAGGCAATTAGAATTCAATGTAAAAATATTTTTAAGTGTTTATCATTTTTAGGCACTGTGCTAGGTTCTAAGAAATAGCAGTATAGCAGTAAAGGTGGGGACAAAAATCTCTGCCCTACACTTCTGTGGAGGGGACAGAAAGAAAAAGGGACAGAGACATGGAGAGACAAAAAGACAACGAGAAAGAAAAAAATGAACATATTTACAAATACTTTACGTGATACCACAAAGTAAAAATAAGAAAAAAATGAATTAGAGTAAATGGAACAGAGTACCTGAAGGTGAAGAACAGCATGCCCCCTTTGGAAGGCCTCTTTAAAGCAGTGCCTTGGAGCAAGGAAATGAAGGTAAAGTAGATTAGCCACAGAAAGATCTTGGAGACCATTTTAGGCAGAGGATACCTCAAGTGCTAAGGCCCAAATCATGAAACTGGTTTGGCATACTAGAGAAACACCAAAGACAGCATTGTGGGAATGGAGTAAAGGAGAGAGAAACAGATTGATAGAAGATCAGAGGAGAAGAGTCCAGATCACATTAGGAAAGTTTTTTAAGGCCATGGTAGAAATTTTGATTTTAATCTGTGTATTTTACGAAGCCATTTCTAAACAGAACATAGGGGAAAGGGTGAAAGCAAAAAAATCAGTAAGAGACTAGTGTAGAACGCTAGAGAGGTATAGGAGTAACCTGATGGAGAGTGATATTGATGACATTAAAAAAAAGGCTAAATAAAAAATATGCTAAATGAAATAAGTCAGTCAGAGAAAGACAATTACCATATGATTTCACTCATATGTGGAATCTAATGAGCAAACTGAACTAACAAGCAAAATAGAGACAGGCTCATAGAGAGCAGGATGACAGCTCTGGGGAGGAAAGGGGAATTGAGCAAAAAAGAAAAAAGGGAAAGAGCTCATGGACACCGACAACCATGTGGTGGTTGCAGGCAGAAAGGCATAGGTGGAGGGGGAAGAGAGTACAGGGGAGATAAAAGGTAACAGAAAAAATGCAATAAAAATAATTTTTAAAAATATAAATAAATATGCATAGTGAGAGTAAAGGCTGAATAATAAATAAATGTATGTAAAGTAAAATATGGTTGCTGATGGGCTGATTGGTTGTTTCATGTGAAGGAACAGGAAAAGTCATGATGAGTCCTGAATGTTTGTTTTTTAAGGTCTAATTACTTAGCCTTGGAAACAAGTCAGCTTTCCTGAATAGAGTAAGATTCTACCAGCTTTATCATATCGAAAATAGGCCTAATACTCCCCATGTATACTCCCCAAGTATATAACTAAATGCTCTCCAAATACATTAACTTAAATGGCCATTTCCAAGTTAAGTCTTCAATAACAATTAAGATAAAAACTTACAGATTCTTTCCTTTTAATTATTAACCTTGAGATATTGCTTATTAATGAAGCATGGCAAAATATTTCTGTGTTATCTTTCAAATTTCATGTGCAGCCATGAACATAGTGAAGATACTAAGGGAAAAGGCAGTATGTGCAGATGATGTTTTATTGAAATTGCTTAGGCCAGCATAGTTTTGTGAAAAGGAGAAATTTGTTAGGCAAATAAAACTAATATAATTATAAAATGTCCAAATTGGGTGGAACTCAGATATCATCTTGTTCACCCACTTCATTTTACAGATGGGAAATTAAGGATCAGAAATATTAGGTATCTCAAAGTAATTTTATAGAAGTTATCTTCCCTATTCACGTAAAAGTATGTATCATTTAGCCATCTATCTCACTCTTGATTGCCTAAGAGAATACATATCTTGAGTTTTTAAACTCAAGAAGTTTTCTAACCTATATAATTTTATTAACCAATGCCACCCCAATGAATTCAATTAAAAATACCAAAAAAGCTCATTTTTTCATATGACAAACTGAGCTCATGTTATTTTCCTCCTTTCCCCACAAACTCTAGTCAAATTATAGTAAAAATATAACAAATGTACAAACCTAATAAAATGAATGGGAGGAGAAGTGTAGTATACAGGAGAAGTACAGTGTACAGTGTTCCAACACATTTCTGGAAAATGGATAAAACAGTACTGAAAGATAGTGTAAAAACAAGGAAGCCATGGCCTAAAACACACACAGAAATGGCTGCAGTGGAGCAGCCAGATGATTCAGTTTATGTGAGTTAAATCTTTCTCTCATCAACACAAAACACTTAAAGCTGATGATTCAAAAATAGTTACATAGCTATCATATTTAAAAATGTAGAGGAATTAACAATAGCTAAAATTCTACATGCCAAACACTGTTCTAAAATACTTTAATGTAATATAATTTATAAAGTTGATATTTTATCTGTATTTTATAGATTTACAAAAAAAAAAAAAGATGCAGAAGGTTAAGCCCTAGGTCATCCTGTCAATAAGTGGGGAAGCCAAGATTGAATCCAACAGTCTAGTTCCAGATTCCACACTTTAACCACCACATGATGCTAACTGTACATACAATTGTGGATGTAACTACTTTGGAGAAACCAAAGAACTTACATGCACAACCCAAGGACATGAACTTAGTTGGGGGATCACTGGAGGGAAGGGGGGAACAAGCCAACAGGGGCCAAGGGGGGAAATTGGGATAACTGTAATACCATAATCAATAAAATATACTTAAAAAAGGAAAGGTAAAAATTCAACTGAAACATGAAGACAAGATTTGTGCAGTGTATGGAGAAGATATTGTGACTGGTCAAATGTGTCATAAGTGGTTTTTGAAGTTTCTTGGTACTATTGACATTTTGATCAAATAATTATTTGCTGTGGTGTTGTCTTATGCATGGAAAGATGTTTAGCAACACCCCGGCTTCTACCCACTAGAAGCCAATAGTGGGAGAGAGCCGACCTACTCAAAATATCCAAAGCAATAAAGTTATTGGTGAAAATGAAAAAAAAAAAAAAACTAGAAACAGTTAAAAGAGTTTATTTCAGATAAATGGGATGGAGGTAGGCAGAAATGGGACATAGATTATTCTATACTTTCTAAATTTTTAAAACATTTGCAATTCCTACTTAAAATTCAACAAAATTAAAAATAGCAAAGAGGCTAAACTCATCTGATGATATTAAATACCTTGCAGATATTGCATGGTTTGGTTCCAGACCACTGCAGTAAAGCAAGCATTGTCATAAAGCAGGTCTTGATCTTTATACTGGTGGAGCGTCTTGCCTTTCATTTGTAAAATTTGCAACATTTGTGTGGAGCAATAAAGCACAATCAAAACAGTTCTGCTTGTAATGTGAATATATGCAGATTGGCCTAACACAAAGCACACAAAGAGTATTCTCTCTTTTTTAGTTTCCACACTAGAATAACAAAGATAAAAATTAAGTAAACAATCAATGGTCCTTCAAATATCCAAGTATTTATATTTTCAAACCCCAAATAGTTCTATGACTACCCACTGTAATATTTAAAAGCATGCACAGAAGGGAAAGCCATAACTTAAAAATCAGTGTTGATACAATCCAAACCCTCTATAAGATGGACCTACAAAGATTCATGAGCCAGATCATCAGAGAGGGTCTTAGGAGCCCTGGTATGTTGATTTTTAGAATATATTCATTTTAAGACAAAAGACAGGTTATACGCTTGTATTTGCTAGCTCTGAGAAAGAGATACACAATTTGGTTAGTCTATTTGAATTTTGTAAGCAGCATATACAGTATTTGAGAATACTGCTTCAACTAATTTATCAGGCGACTTAGAAGGCTGTCTGTCAGTCTTGAGTAGAGTCCAGGATAAGGGAGAACTCTTGAGGATGTCCAGACTAAGCTGAGAAACCTGCCAAGTTTCACAGAATAAAGACTTATCCAGGGGTAAAACCTATGCCTCCAAACCAATACGAGAAGTAGAGAAAAAATAATTTTGATTTTATATTTTGTATAATGACATGTTTGTGTTCTATGTAAAAGTTTGTTTTGTACCTGTGTAGATGTACGTAATGGAATACCACTGTGTACATAGCAGGAATCCTACGTAGCAGGAATCAGATTCCCTGCTTTACTAAAAACAAGAGCGAGTAAGAATATAGTCTACTCTGAACACAGTCATAGTTAGCCACATTTATTGGTGTACTCCACCATCTTTAGGCTAACATACTAAAAACAAGGAAATGTTATAAATGGAATAGTGAGAAAAACACATTTTCTTTATTCTCTGCATGTACGTGGCTGCATAAAGAAAGAAGTGAAAAAAAATTAAACATTTTGTAAAAAATGTTTGTTAAACATTTAGTTTACTAAAAGGCAGTAAAAACATAATTGTTAATTTGACCTTTAGATATCCTCATAAACATATACACAGAGGTTAAGTGTAGTACCTGAAGTTAAATATACATGGGTTCAGATTTTGTACTACCACTAATTATGTGATATTTCATTCATATTTATTTTCCTAATGGTACCCTGTGTGTAGAATGTTATAATTTATGTAATTATGTCACTGCTAAAGAGAAAGTTTCAGTGACTAGCACTATGTGTAGAATATAACAAATGCTTAATGCATGTTAACTACAGTTATGGTAACTATTATACTTCTCATTATCTTGCAGATATAGACATACATATATATGACACAGCTTATATATGATTTTATATTTATATATTATATACATACACATATACACTCATTTATATGAATTCTTATTCATAGTGAACATACATAGCTGTAAAGGAGATACTCTTTCAGCATAGTGTAGGATGATCATCTAAATTTATCATTTACATTTTTATTCATTTAATAAATATGCTGAGTGTATTCTATATGCTAAGTTCTGACCTAAAATTAGGAATAAACAAGACCTAATTTCCACCAAAGGAAGCCTACATTTTACTTCCAAGCAAGGAAGAAAGATACCTATACCTACTACCTCATCATATTTGTAACTTTTAATATAAGTATTTTATTTTCCTCTCCCAAAGAATATTAGAAATGCACACAAAATATAGATGCAACAATTTTAGATTAGTTACCAATAATTCAATCATTATGTTCTGCTTAATTTCAGAGTTCCTGCATCTATATATTACACCAACAGTGTATGACACCTTGCATGACTGTTTTACACACTTTCAGATATCTGATCCAAGAAATCCACAGTCTCAATATCTCTTGTGTCTTTTTACATATTGTTAGAACCCAACCCTTTTTAGATACTTTTCCATGTTACAACAACCATGCAACCTAAATAAAATGCCAGCTGCTATCTAGTCCACCAAGTGTTCAGTGCCACATTCAAAGTAACACACTCTGGTAATCAAAATAATTAAAAGCAATGCACATCTTTAACTGTCTCTCTCAAAATATCAAAAGTAGATCTAATCCATAATTCCTGGCATTGAGGTGCCATTCCTTAATAACTCATTTCCCTTTTTGCTCTTGCTCTTTAACTTTTTCTCTCCCCTAAAAATTCTCCCCAATATCCAGACTATGTAGACCAACATTCTTCAGTTATTAATTGTATATTATATATTTATTAATTATAAATAAAAATAACTTGAAACAAGCCAAATCCCCATAAGAACAGGATAGATGCTTAATAGCTCATACTGAAAAGACACACATGTCCTTTAAGTTTCCACAGTTTTCTTGGAAATCAAATATGGTCATTTGATAACCAAAGAAGATATGCCATATAAAACTCATTACTGATTCCAGAAACATTTGTATTTCATTGAAGGTTTTCTGGCTAATAATATATTCATGAATATATTAGCAGTAATGTATAATATTTATTTACTAGCAGTAATTATTTATTTATTATAATTACTAAACAATTCTGATATTAGCATCTTTAGCTCAAAATGACTACTGCTTTTTAAATATAATACAGTATTATAAATTTAGTCTACTGAAGTTCAACTAAGAATCAGAATTAAGAGAAAATATGTTATAAAATCAAATGTTTATTACTTTTAATTATCTAAGTACTGTATCTAAATTTTGAGAGATTGCATGCAAATTTAAGTCCTTCTTCAATGAGGAACTTATTTCTTATGAAGTGTTTTCATTCACAAAAGTTTAAATCAAAAGGTACCTAGAAATTGAGTTATATTCAACTCTGGGGGAAAATGGTAATAGCTACTCAGCCTTTTTTGTTGTTTGTTTTATTTGTAATTTATCATTTGCTAGAAAGACTTTTCAATATGCAAATGTATTTCTTCCATGAGTCCATATTACTTCATTTTTCTTCTGGAAACTTTCTTCTGTTAGTTGTTGCATTTCTTGAAGAGTCTGGGCCATGAGAATTTTGCCTAAGTTTTGGACAGTGAATTTTCTGATGTTCTGGAAGTAAGTGTTAACCTGGCCTGCAATGAGCAGAGAATTCATCCTGGCTGGGGGGGTTAGAGTGGTTTGAAAGTCTGGACATATCCTCCTCTGGATATGGAGATTCTTAACTCAGGCGTTGCGTATTCCTCTGCTGGAGACGCTGCTGATACTGGTGTTACTGCTGTGGTTGTTCACTCATGTTCCTCAAGTATGAGTTATATTTAACTATATCTTGGCTAATTCCATCTACTCTGTCCACCAGCAACTGTAGATTCTTTCCCAATGATTGCTGTTAGCAAGACTGAACAATTCATGTTTACCTGCTATAGCTGATTTCTTCTCAACCTCCCACACTAGGATGTTGATTTTTAATTACAATAGGCACTTCAAACATGTGCTCAAAGGTGATGCTTCCTTTTTCAATGCTTCAGGAGAAGAAGTCTTTGATTTGCAAACTTCCATCAGTGTGGGTTTCAGTCTGTATGCCTTCGCTAAGAGAGAACTTTGGGCAGTTTTTATGGGATGGTAAATGAGAATGACAGATTCTTCAATGGTGTGCTGGTAACTGAACTGAGAATTCAGGAGCACCAAGTGAGGAATGAGCCATAGAATGGGGACTGGTACCAGCCCAGGTGGAGATAGTCAATGTTTCCATTGTGAAGGCTTTTCATCATTTCCATCTGATGGACTTTGTCATAATCGGCATCATCTTCTATGTGTTGGGGAAAAGGAAAGCAGCTGGTAATTTCAAGTCTATCTTCTACAATCAGGCCCCAAATCACTCCTCTGAACCACCTCAGTTCCTTGTCCTACTTGATGATGTTTGATTGTCTTTAATACCACCAAGCCATCTATTTGTGCTTGCTCTGGCTGAATCTCTGGACCTGCCCTTGTCTTTGCTTTTCCCTGTCATGCTGGTGGTGGAGCTAGAAGAGGTGGTGGTCATCTTTCCAGCAAGACAGAAAAAAAGAGCTCAGCCTCTCTTGACCAGAGTTTTCACAATATAGTCTTTTTGTTGTTGTTGTTTTGTTTTTTATATTTGACCTCTTTTTTTTAAACATTTTTTATAATCGTTCAAATACAGTTTTCTGCCTTTCCGTTCCCCACCACCCCAACCCTGCCCACCTCCCTCCCCTGTTTCCACCCGGCCTTGTTATTGTCCATGTGTCCTTTATAATTGTTCCTGCAAACCATTCACCCTTTTCACAATACAGTCTTGAACAATACCTAAACTAATTTGGAAATTTTCATTTTTAAAGCTGGAAATCATGTAATAAATATCATTTGTGTCCCAGGCATTATTCATAAGCTAGAGGATAACTAAAATTTATTTACCATTTTCTATATATTAGCTCATTTAATCTACACAGCAATTTTGAGGCAAATATTATCTTTATTTTACCAATGAGTAAAATGATTTTCAGAGAGATGGAAAAATTTTCCTGACATAAAGCTAATACATGGCATAGGTGAGATTTAATGCTAAATTTTATCTGACCTTGAAGTTCTTTTCACTTATGTGAAATACTATTATAGAAGAAATATTAACAATAGCCATATGACTAAAAATAATAATTCATCATATCTAAGATTATGAATAAAAACAATGTAAATAAAAATACAGGCATTTATACATTAAAGGCATTTATTTTACTTTTATGTAATAGAAAAAAGGATGTTTGAGAAAAAATTAAAATAAGTATATTCATATCTGATAGGATGAGATTATGCTTTCCATGGCAGAAATTCCAGTGTAATCATAATTTTAGGAACTTTATTTTCTTATTTCACAAAGGCAAGGATTCAGGCTACTTTTATCTTATTCTCTGGTTGTAGCTTCCGGTCTCATGGTACTAAAGATAAATCTTTCAGAATTCCCGCTGAAGCTTCAGCCATGACCCCTGCCTTCCATCTAGCAGGAAAAGGTGTGGGAGAGCAACATAGCTTTGTCCACTAATGACATTCCCTGGACACTGAACTTAGCATTTGCCCTACTTCCTACTGACCAGAATTTTGTCACATGTTAACACCTGTTTATAAGAGAAGCTGCAAAGTGAGTTCTTTATTCTTGACATCCCAATGTCAATTAAAAATTAGAATGTAATTTACTGTGGAAGAAGAGGAGAATGAGTATTGAAGGACAGCCAGACTTTCTGCTATACTTTCCAAACCAAGCTCATTATCAATCTTCATGTCTAGGTTTTCCTCTTGTCATTATTAATAGCATCATATTTTTTATTCACTCAGACTCAAAATCTTCTATTTTTAAATGCATTTTACAGTGGTAGAGGAGGGTGTAGTGGGATAAATAAAGATGGGCTTGATGTGGGGTGGGGAACACACAATACAGTGTACAGATGATGTGTTACAGAATTGTGCACCTAAAATCTGCATAATTTTCTTAACCAGTGTCACCCCAATAAATTAAATTTAAAATAAGGAAAATAATAAGTACCTTTTATCAAGGAATTATAGAAAAATGAGGAATTGTAGAACAATTCAAGTTTGGACTTGCAACATAGTCTTCTACTTGCAAGTTCTTTTTATTAATGTGTTCTAACTCTCTTCTCCTTCAGTTTCTTCTTTTTCAAAATAGGAAAACCCATGGTATTTGACTCTGAGGTTTATAGACATTGCAATGTAATAATTTAAGTAAGATATTTAGTGTCATGCTTGACATAAGGTAAGTTTTCAATAAAGAGTTTATTATTATTCTTTTCTTCATTTTGCCTCTTCCTTTCCCCCTGTGATCCAAATCAAGTCAGTTGACATATCACAGCAAGTTAACTTATAAAATACTCATAGTGTCTTCTCCTTCTCCATTCCCTGTGCTCCATTCCAACATCATTTCATTAGCACTCTTGTAGCTATTGGATTTAGCTCCCTAAACTGACCTCCTTGCTTTTATCTTTTTCCTTCCCTGTAAAGCCATTCAACCCAACATGCTAGAAGTTTTCTGCAAATAACAACTCTTAGAGAAAGATCTGTGTTATCTAGAGAAAAATTCAGAGAATCTTACATTAAATAGGCGTGCCACATATGATAGTGCTTTTAACAAAGTGAAGTGAAACTTCTGGTATCCAGGAGTCAGAACTGCATGATGTAGACAGGCTGTCTTTGTCTGCAAAACTCCTATAAGTTTGATAGTATTGGGATGATCACATTGCTTGAGAATTTTGTCTTTTTGTAAAAATTTTACTTTCAGTTCCTGAGGAAGATTTTCTTTACATGTTTTAACAGCAATAGCAGTTTTATCCTTTAATATGCCTTTAAATACTTCACCAAAATTTTCCTTGCCCAGTAATTTTTCCAATATGACATCTTCATGATTAAGAACCCATTTCTTATCCTTAGGAATAGGATTCAGCAGAACTACCCCTGATTTCCTAGTGATGACCTGTTTTGTTGTATAGTGATGATATATAAGTTGAGGGATGTTTGAAAAAAATAGTATCTTCAAATCAATACATATCATCACATTTTATATGAAAAAGTGTCTCTTTTGTACAACAGAATATACAGAAATGACACATGAACAGGTTTCCCATGACTCTCACACCACAAAGTCTCCTTGTTGTTTTAATAGATCTTGTGCTTCCATTCTGGGAATTACACCATGGTACCATTCCTGTTCTGCCAGGTGGTCTCATGTATGGAGGTCATATCACAGAATGTTGAAGAGCCCAGTACAGATTTTGGAGACCTAATTATTCCAATGATTGAATGACAAATAGACTCAAATTTGGATAGCCTCTTCTTTCTTTCCATAGGTATAGCCAATTGTGCATCTTCTACATACTTTATTACTGGAGGTCACTCTTTTCCATCATATTTTTGCACTTTCTACTCTATTTTCTGTGCTGTAAATTTTGCCTCAGTGCACCTCAGCTGCTGTACTGACTTATAGCTTTTCAAGTGTCTATTTTTTGGCTTATAAGAAGTACAGTATCAGACTTCTTTTCAAAGGCCTTAGAAAATTCCTCAATTCTTTTCTCTAGCTCCAGGAAAGCTTCCTTTCTCCTTGTTTAAATGTATCTGCTGTGAAAGGAGGAGCTCCTATCCTTTGCAACAGCATAGGTGGAACTGGAGAGCATTATGCTAAGTGAAATAAGCCAGACAGTGAAGGACAAATACCATATGATTTCACCTATAGATGAAACCTAATCAACACAACAAACAAGCAGGCAAAATATAACCAGAGACCTCAAAATAAACAAACTGAAAGTAACCAGAAGGGAAATGGAAGGAGATAATAGGGGAGAAAGAGGAAGGGTTTTGGGGAACAACTATGAAAGACACATGGACAAAACCAAAGGGGGTGGAATCAGAGGAGGGAGGTGGGGGTGGCTGGGAGTGAAGGGAGTGGTAGAGGGAGAAGGAAAATATCTGCACTTGAACAATAATAAAATTTTAAAAATTGGGAAAAAATAAGGTTCAAATCTGATTGTAAAGTACATGATTATCTAACTACTATGCTGTGTACCTGAAAATAGTACAAAATAACATGAGTATAAACTGTAATTGAAATGGTAAAAAAAAATGACTAAACTGTGTTTTAAGCCAAGGGACATTCAACAATCACTTCTGCCCACACTCCATTACCACATATATCACGTTTCAAACATGTGCATGTCAAAGGACTCTGAGTCGAAGTCATATGATTTGGTAAATTGAGCAAAATAAAAAGTTTATTAGAGATGTGGAAGTTGGATAGATGAAGAGATATGATTGCATAGAAAAAGGAATAAATCACTGAGTATATAAGAATATATTTGATCTCATAAATAAGTAATTATTGAGAAATAGTATCTAGAAGTTGAGTTAGAACTTCCACATAGTTTTGCAACATGCATAAAAAGTATTTCTGTAAGTTCTATTAATGTCTTACTTCACACTAAGTGTTTAGTCACCTGTAACAAATGATTTTGAGCCCTTTAATTACTCCCAAATTAGGCATGCTGTGACAGCTATGCGATCAATTCGTTCAAGAATTGTAGCCCAGCATTGATAAAAGCAAGAAAAACAGACAACTTAGTATATTATACAGCAGTATTGATTTTGTAGTCTTATAAATGTTTTATGTCCTGATAAATTATGTAGCATGAAGCTATTCAAAGTAATCATTTTAGAAGAGTGTCTTGAGAAATGTCAATATAAGTAGCCTTGATTCAATTCAATTTCTACAGGAAAAATTAATACTGACTTATTCTTGGTGAAAAACTTATCAGGAAAGGTTATCTCTGGGTCATTAGGATGAAGGCTAATGCTAAGGGAACAGGAAGAGTAACGTAATGGAAGGCCTGTCTATATTCCTAATTGAAAGGCAGGAAATAGCTGGGTGAGTTTTCCTCTTGATTTTTATCCCAATAATTATATGTTTACAAGTTTTAATCAAAAGACAGTAGGTTCTCTTAAAGTAGAGACCCTATATCTGCATTATCATGATTGAAATGAATACTCAACATTCTTTTCCTCCCAAATTTCTTCCTGTCTTATAGATTCTTGACTAAGACATTTACTTTTATTCCATCTGGTTTTACGTACAAAGAGTACATGAAGCATAAAGAAGTTAAATAAAATATTTTTCTGACAGCTGTTTTGTGAAGGGATCAGCATTTCCTTCTCATTGCAGCAAAATGTTATTTGATCCCATGAACTTTACTCACACACACGTCATTGGTGTTTTATTTCTTCAATGCAAATTCACACAGTTTCTTAAGAGAGTCTATCTTAATCTCTTGAGTCATTCATTTATTCCTAACCACTTTTTAAAATTGCAAATTAAAATTAGGAAAGGTTTTGGGGTAATTGAAGCAAGTATTGTGCCACTCCTGCTGATCACTGAGAAGTTGTGGGAGAAAAGAGAAATCCAATTATTTATCAAAGTAAAGTAACCATTAAAAATATTAAAACTTCCTTCTTTTACATTGAGAATGCTTTTCCTCTCTTAGGTTTAATAATGAAAATTTGGATTTTTAATTCTGATGTCAATAAAATTTAGAACCATTAATTATGAACATTATAGGGGATAAATATTTCTCTAGGCAATTCCATTTCCATTATGTATTGTTTGATACATAACCAGTATCAAACAATTGATATTTAATAATTTTTGGTTTTCAAAAAGATAATTAGATTTTCCAAAAGATCTTAAGATTTATAGATTTTAACAAGAACTTCTTTCTTTCACCTCCCCTGCCTCCCTGGAAGCAGGAGCTATGGTTCAGAAAAAGCAGTAGTTTTTTAATAATCCTGTTTATTTCTCTTTTAAATTTTACACCTTGATAATTGTTCAAAATACATTCTGTAATAATAGTTTCAGTGTTTTGACAACTATATACACAATGCTCTGTTAATTCTATATCTCTTTTTAATAATTGTTTTTTCTTTCTGTGTTATATGCGAGCTGATTTTAAACAGCTCTTTGACACAAGCTTTCTTATACAAATTTGAGATGCAAGTCCTGTGAATAGTTTGGGGCTAATGTTTGGTCTTTTGGCTCTTTATCTTAGAAATAGTTGTCCTCTACTTGGTAAGAATACCTGCCAAGTTTTTCTTAGGGAGTCAATCAGATTAAAAATTTGCAGTTCAGGGCAACCATCTGGAACCTGACTATCACTGGGGAAAGGGAGGAGATCACTCCCATTGTGCAGTGGAGACAAAAAGTGTTTATTTCCTTTCACACTGATTCAATATTCAAGGGAAAGGTTAAAATGAAGAATATGAAAAACAGAACTCTTGTCCCATATGTTCTCATTGCCTACCCATGTAAATTTGAAAGCACTGTGTGAACTGGCAGCTCTTAAGACTGCCAATAGCAGGAACTGAAACAAACTAAAATTAGATGTTAATGAGAAAAGTCTCTCGGGACATTTAAAAATGTTCTTTTGTTTGTTTTCTTTTGTGTAATTAAGTAAATATTGTAAATCATAGGTCAAATTTTCTGAAATACTTTCAAAAGTAAATTTCTTTTTACACCAAGCACAAATACCAAGAGAATTATTATTATAATACACTATGAAAGAGAAATACTCATAAATATAATAATAAACTAGTTATATTAAACAAAAGGCACAACTACCAATTCAGATGAAGTTGAGCTTTCAAAACACATAAGGGGTAGATAGTAACAAACAACAGTTAAGAAATTAGTGAAAAATATTTACAAGGGAGGCACCCCCGAAAACAGAATTTATTTATAAAAAATTGTGTATTTATTCTTACATGTTTAAACTTAAGTCATCTTCAAAATACTCTCCATTTGATGCAATATACCTTTCAAGACTTTTTTCCCACTGCTCAGAACAACTTTGACACCTTTTAGTGCTTCTATTGTTTTTTGTTTCACCTCTTCCACATCAACAAAATATTTTCCTTTGAGGAATTTTTTCATCCAGAGAAACGAAAAAGTCACTCAGAGAGAGCTAGGATGAATAGGGAGTGTAGGACATTGGGATCATCCTGTTTTTAGTCAAAAACTGCTGGCAACTCACAGTGTGGGTGGTTGCACTCACAAATCACCCATCATGAAATAGTCAAATGCATTGAAAGAGTCATCAAAAAAAATTCACTGAAGCCAAATGCAGTTTCTCACAACAATGCCAACTGGTGCCCTGATGCAAATGGGTTCCTAGAACACTCACCATCAGGGGAAGCTGGTACTACAAGGGGCCCTCCCTCTAGAAGAGACCTCCTGGTTTTTTGGGTCCAACCCCCCCATATTTATGATGTGTCATTTTGAGAGAAGCAAAAAATGTATAGCAAGATATAGAAAGTAGAGAATGAGTGAGAGAGAACGAGATATAAAGCTATAGAATCTAAGTCAGCCTTTACCTATGGAGAAAACTCCTAACCTTCAATTATAAACTCAACCCCTGACTTGCCCCCAGTTGAATGAAGTCTTAAAAATTATAGGGTCTTGGTAAGTGCCAGTGAATGGTCCTGCCACTGGGGATTTTATTAGCTATAGGTGGAGACAGATAATAAACAAATAAATTTGTGAAGAAGTGGCTTAGAAAATTTATTAATTTGACAAACTTGGTTCATCATTTCAGATCGAGATAGCAAAGATGGGGACAGTTTAGAATATGTAATGTGTTAATGACAGTGATGGGAGTGGAATGAGGCTAGTGGAGAGAAGGTGACAGACACCACACTGAAGTGATGAGCTGACTCAAAGGGCCTTTCAGGCGGTGCCTAGGAGTTCAGACCTGATTTTCTATCAGGAATCTCAATTAATAAAGACTCAAGAATTTACATTTTAACAAGCTTCCAGGATGATTCTTACGCTAAATCATCAGGTCTAATCAGATAAAATAGGCTTTTGAGTATTATCAGAGATCATTAACATGGCTGATAAATTGTTTTTCCAAAATAATATAGAATTATTATTATTTTATTATATTTTTCCATTACCATTTGTATCCACAATCACTATGCTGTTGTCCATGTCCATGAGTTATTTTCCATTTTTGCTTCACCCTGTAACTACCTCCCAAAGAGTTGTTCTCTATCTGTGAGTCTGTCTCTGTTTAGCTCGTTAGTACAATTTATTCATTAGATAACACATACAAGTGAAATTATATGGTATTTGTCTTTCTCTGGCTGGCTTACTTCACTTAGCATTATGTTCTCCAGATCCATCTACACTGTCACAAGGGTAAAATTTTCTTCCTTTTTATGACTGAGTAGTATTCCATTATATAAATGTCCCATAATTATATTATCCACTCATCTACTGATGGACACTTTGGCTGCTCCCATATCTTGGTGATTGTAAATAATGATGCAATGAACATAGGGGTGCTTATGTTCTTTCCAATTAGTGTTTTGGGTTTCTTCAAATAAATTCCCAGAAGTAGAATCTCTGGGTTCCATTTTCAATTCTGGAAAGGCAGTTCCATTTTCAATCTTTGAGGTATCTCCATACTGCTTTCCATACTGGCTGTATCAATCTGCATTCTCACCAACAGTGCAAAAGAATTCCTCTTTCTCCAGATTCTCACCAACACTTGTTGTTTATTGATTTATTGATGATAGTCATCCTGACAGGTATAAGGTAATATACCACTGTGGTTTTAACTTGCATTTCTCTGATGATTAGTGATGTTTTGTTTCTTTTCACATTTAGAACCTTTGCTGATTTTTTAAATTGGATTATATGTTTATTTGGTGTTGAGTTTTATAAGTTCTTATAAATTTTGGATACTAATCCCTGATCAGATATATCAGTGAATATGTTCTCCCATCCAAGTACTAACCAGGCCCGACCCTGCTTAGCTTCCGAGATCAGACAAGATCGGGCGCGTTCAGGGTGGTATGGCCGTAGACATATCAGTGAATATGTTCTATTCAATGGGTTGTCTTTTTATTTTGTTGATGGTTTCCTTTGCCATGCAAAACCTTTTTAGTTTTATGTAGTCCCATTTGTTTATTTTTTTCTTTTGTTTCCCTTGCCTGGTGAGATATATCAGATAAGAAAACTTTTATGAGCAATGTCTGAAATTTTCCTGCCTATGTTTTCTTCTAGGAATTTTATGATTTCTGGTCTAACAGTTAAGTCTTTAATACACTTTGAATTTATACTTGTGTATAGTATAAGAAGGTGGTCTAGTTTCATTTTTTATCTTTATTTGTTTTTAATTTTTAGAATTATACAATATTTAACTTATGTCAATAGTTTTTAAATTGAAGCACATAATCACCATGTTTATAGGTAAAAATATTCAAATATCAGTATTTATATACAATTCAAATTATCTACAAAAATTTACAAATATTAAAGAAAAATATCAAATAGTTTAGGACATTTTTATATCTTGAACCTTATTATTTAACACAGAGGTTTTGTTACAAACATGTCAAACACTACATCTACATGAATCAGTGTGTTCAGTACATGTCATGTCTCCCACAAACAGTGAGAGCATACCATAGTCAGGCATTATTTTAAATCCTGCAGATACCACAGTAGAGAAAGAAAAACATTTTCTTCTCTGAGAGCTTTTATTAATAAATTAAACAAAGTTTTTAAAGTCATGCTAGAACTTGGCTTAAAGTAGGAAAAACTGAGCTCTAATTTTTGTCTTGGTCCTGAACTGACTAAATAACTTTCAAATAAATATCCAGGTCTCTTAATCCATGGCATAAAAATTTACTATACATACTACCCAAAGCAGTTTATAGATTCAACTTAATCCCTATTAAAATACCAGTGACATGTTTCACAGATATAAAACAAGCATTTCAAAAATCTATACGGAACCATAAAAGACCCTGAATAGCCATGGCAATTTTGAGAAAGAAGAACAAAGTAGGAGGATCACAAAACCTGATATCAAAACTGTGTTACAAGGCCACTGTAATCAAAACAGCCTGGTACTGGCATAAAAACAGGCACATGGACCAATGGAACAGAACAGAGAGCCCAGAAATAAACCCAAGTCTCTATGATCAATTAATATTTGACAAAGGGGGCAGCAACATACAATGGAGTAAAAATAGCCTCATCAATAAATGGTGTTGAGAGACCTGGACAGCTACATGCAAAAAACAATGAAACTAGAGCACCAACTTATACCATACACAAAAATAAATGCAAGGTGCATAAAAGACTTAAATATAAATTGTGACACCATAAAAGTCCTAGAGGAGAACATAGGCAGGAAAATCTCAGGTATCACATGCAGCAATATTTTCACTGATATGTTCCCTAGAGCAAGAGACATAAAGAAAAGAATAAGCAAATGGGACTTTATCAAATTAAAAAGCTTCTACATGGCTAAAGAAAACATCAGCAAAATGAAAAAGGAGACATCCATATGGGAAAATATATTTGCCAGTGATACCTCAAACAAGGGATTGATCTTTGAAGTATATAAAGAACTCACGTGATTCCACACCAGGAAGACAAACAATCCAGTTAAAAAATGGGCAAAGGACTGGACTTGTCTAAGGAGGATATATAGAGGGCCCAAAGACATATGAAAGGATTCTCAGCATCACTAGCCATCAGAGAGATGGAAATTAAAACCACAATGAGATATTACTTCACATATGTCAGAATGCTTATCATAAACAAATTAACAAACAGCAGGTGCTGGTGAGGTTGTGGAGAAAAGAGCACCCTAGTACACTGTAAGTTGGAATGCAGACTGGTGCAGCCACTGTGGAAAACAGTATGGAATTTCCTCAAAAATCTAAAAATGGAACTGCCTTTTGACCTGACAATTACACTGCAAGGATTATACCCTAGGAATCCTAAACACTAATCAAAAGAACCTATGCACCTCAATGTTCACAGCAGTGTTATTTACAATAGCCAAGTTCTGGAAATAGCCTAAATGCCCATCAGTAAATGAGTGGATCAAAAAACTGTGGCACATTTACATGATGGAATACTATGTAGCAGAAAGAAAGAAATTCCTACCCTTCGCAACAGCCTGCATAGAAAAAGAGAGCGTTATGCTAAGTGAAATAAGATAGTTGGTGAAAGACAAATACCATATGATCTTACCTATAAGTGGAACCTAAGAAACAAAACAAAAAAATGAGCAAAATATAACGAGAGACCTGGAAATAAAGAACAAACTGACAGTAACCAGAGGGGAAGGTGGAGGAGGATAATGGGGAAAAATGGGGAAGTGTCATCAAGGAACATGTGTAAAGGACCCATGCACAAAGACAACCCGGAGGCCATGGGATTGAATGTAGGAGGTGGGGGTGCATAGGGCAGGGGAGAGTAATGGGGGTAAAATGGGATATCTGTAATTGAACAACAATTAATAAAAGAGAGGGACCACATGCTGTGGAGAAGCCATCAGGTTGTTCTAGATTGAAATCTCAGTGCTGCCACTTAGCTGTGTGACTAGACAAGAGTCTTAGTTTCTCTGAGCCCTAGATTCATCTGTACCAGGAGGAAACCAGTCTCTATCTCATGAGGATTATTATGGAAAGTAAGTCTGATAAGACAAGGTGCCCAATACATAATGAATAGCTATCCTCACACTGCATGAGGAGGACAATGATTTGGGAAAGTTTGGATTTGGAACTAATAAACTAGATCCAATTTGAAAAAAAAAGTTAATATATAATCTCTTCATACTACCCAGTAATAAAAGTTTAAGCCTCTGTTTCTCTCCAGATATCATAAACTTTTATGCTTTTCTTAGATGTTATGTCATAATTTATTAATATCTTACTTTATAATATACTTTATTTACATTTTGATCAATCTCTATTTCATTTATTGCTTCCTTTTCACTTTCATGTTGTTTGCACCTCTGACAGGTATTTTTTTTCTTCTTTAGTTTCTTATTATTATTCATAGAGTCATAAACTAGTTTGAGACAGCAGGCAAAACAAAGTATTGTCCAGTTAAGGACAAAGTATTGTCCTTAAGGATAACACATTCTGGATGCTACATTTTGAAAACCTTTAAGGAAAAGATAAAGTATCAAAAGTAAGTGGCCTATATTTCCTCTGAGAAACATCTCCTTGACTTGAACAAACTGTGCTTTTCATGGGTTTGATGTTTCCAATATAAAAAGAAAAGAAGAGAAAACAAAAAATAAAACAATATTGGATTCAAATATTTAAAGGACAAACTAGTTTTATATAATAATTTGCTCTTAAATTTGAGGCATTTAAAATAAATAGTAGGGTTTAAACCAAAATAATGTTAAAGATTTAAAACATTCAAAATATAGTGAAAAATAAGATAATTATAGTGACTGTTCCCTTAAAGACTTGAAAGAATAAGAGGAAGAGCAAAGTAGGAAAGTATCTGCAATAGTAACTATGATTATTCATTTATTCTTTCATTTACATGGACATTTAGTCAGTAAAGCAGTCAGAAACCAAGACATATATTTTAAGTGTTTTCTACACCTCAGGGACTATAGAGGAAACAAAAATTTAAAAAAGAAGTTCAACATGTTCCCTGCTCAGCAGGATCTTTCAGTTAGGTTCCTGAATTTCCAGGAAATTGAGAAGGAAGCAGAAAAGGCATTGTGGTCCATGGGGTGTGATGAGAATGAGGGGCAGGGGAAGGTTCTAACAAGGATTAGGGAACCTCAGAACCACAAAAATTCAAAACCCCAAATATCCACATTTTTCACTCCATACATTTTTCTAGGTGGGATATTAAACTAAAATCAAAATAACAAAAGCTGGGAAATGCTTTTCCAGGAGTACAGCAAAAACTGAATGTGCCTTTTTCCTTTGTGTTAACCTTGAAATTCCTTCTGGCTGGTTGTCAAGATAATTGAGTCAGTAGGTAGAAAGTATTCAAGGAATCAGGCTGTGGGCAAATTGCGGATGCAGTCAAGGAAAAAAATATATTTTAGAGATTCTTATCAGTCCAGTGAGACCTCAGTATGTCCTCTGCACTTGATCACCTCTAAGAGAATCAATGCAAGAAAGTTTTTTTTCACGGAGTATTTTAAAGGATATAAATGAAAAACTTCGGGTTTCTTTGTCCAATTTTCAAAGTCTATGGATATTACTATAAAACAGTATAGCATACAACTTGCATGATGTAAGCTAGAAAATTAGCATATGAATTAGGAAAACAGTTCCCTAAGGTCTTGGGATTTGATGAGCTCTAAATCTAAAAAATAAAACCTGAAAAAATGTAGTAACATGCAAACAACTCACAAACTGTCTTTAAAGTCTTCTGCAAGAAACATTTTCATTTTTGTTAATTCATGCATCTAAAAAGAAAATATCCTTTCATGTGTGTTCATTCTGGAGTATTACTGGACAATTTTAAAAAACTAATCACTTTTAGAAAAATAGTCATATAATTCAAAATACAAATTCCTCACTTTCATATGAAAATTTGAGAGCAAATCATGTCAGAGGGAGCAGTTTGTGCAAAATCCCTGGAGTCCAGAGAAATAATGTCATATCTGCGGGGCTGGGACACTTAGTATGGCTAGAGTGGGGGTGTGGTGCAGTGTGGTGTGGTGTAATGTGGTGTAGCGTGGGTGGGGTGGTAACAAGAACGGCAGATGGGGAGTTAAGGAAGAACTGAGTCATTAAGGGCCCAGTGCACTGTAGCAAGGCAAACTGCTGCTTACTGGATTTAGCAGCTGAGTCAATTAAGCTTTCTCTCTAGCAGATAATGAGGAAGTGAGAGGGTTTGAGTGAGTATGTGTGGGTATGTTCTTCTTCCCCAGAAGTAATATATGTTGAACATGTACAGTTACTTTATTTCTCACCAGTGATTTTTTTTGAATAATTGTTACCCCAGCAAAGCCATGTGCATTTATTCTCAAAGCACACTCCTAGTGTTATAGGTGAAGGAAGATGATGAGAACGAGTAATCACCTTAGTAAGGTCACTTATGTTCAGAAGCAAATGAGCTATAGGAAGACCACTCCTCTGTAAATGAAATTTACTGTTCTAGTTTGTGCCTCCAGTTTATTTATTCTGTCCAGTTTCTTCCATTTGGTGTCATGCTTTCCACACCCTTCTGATGCTAAGTGCTCATGGTCTTCCCTAATTCCCATCAAGATCTGGTTACAACCTTCCTTGGAAAATCATTCTAAAGTTATTTAAAAAGTTTATATTTCTGGATTACTTTATTCTTGTGTGTGTGGAGAAAGTGTTAACCCTTTCAACAATCTAAGAATTTTCTGTCCTCAGATTCATAACAAATCACAAGTGTGTCTACATGTGATCTAGGGAAATCACTGAATGTTCTGTACGTGAATCTATACTAACATATTTTAATACATAGAGGAAGAACTATAAGAAAAGTATGGCACCAATTAGTATGCTAACAAAATAAATCAGAGGAGAAGTAAATGAATGAAAGTAGTGAAAATATGAATAAGAAGGAGTCATAGGTTTGGGAAAAATTTTAGAGTTAAAAATGAAGACTCAACTTCAAATTTCTGGTTCACATGTGAGGACTTGGAAGTCACCCCTGCATCCTAGCAACAAGTAAAAAGCTGAACAAACTAAAAAATCTACAACTCTTTTTAGATCACTAAGAGAAAGTCATAGGGGAAGCCGTTGCCCCCAAATTGATGAAATGTAAAGGCAAATACAGAGAATCACAACTTACCAGAGCAGAAACCTCTGCAGGAACCACAGCCAGGGTAGGAAAACCTAAACTATAATCAACACGTTGCTGGAGGCTCCATATGGACACATCTGAGATGTAAAAACTCCAAGGAAAGCCAGTGATGGAAGGGCCCTCTACTTTGATGAGTTTTACCTCCCAGAACTTAACCCACAGTGAGTATCAGAAAAATCCCCTCATGCTTCCTGCCTGGGGAGGGGAAAGGAAATTCTGAAAGCTAACAGAGCACTTTGTTCTTCTTATAAGTTTTGTCCTCAGCAGAACCCACTTAACCACAGCCTAATGTGCTGGGTATCACAGAATCTGACTAAACTAGAGAAAGGTGAGTGCACAACCCCAGCTCCCTTCAGACATCCTGTTCCACCTCAAGGAGAGTGAGGGAGAACTGAGGAGCCGTCATGAAGTTCACAGCCCAGGGGCACATACTCTCTAAACTGACAGGAGTATAGAATACTTTATCCTTCCCCACCACACCTTACCACTACTTTATTAAAGGCCTATTTACAGCAGTTTCTTTTACCCAGTACAATTACAAGGCATACTAAAAGGAAAAAAGAAAAAAAGCCAGTTTGAAGAGACAAAGCAAGCATCAGAACTAGATTCAGAGATATGGCAGGGATGTTAGGATTATCACCATGGGAATTTAAAACAACTAGAACTAAGATGCTAAGGAATCTAATAAATAAAGCAGAATGCATGCAAGAACAGGTGGTCAATGTAAGCAGAGAAAGAGAAATTCTAAGAAAAAAAAACAAAAATAAGTGCAGGAGATTTAAAAAAAAGCACTAACGGAAATGAAAAATGCCTTTGATGGACTTATTAGTAGACTGGACAACAAAAGAAAGAATTTCTGAGCTTGAGGATATTTTAATAGAAATCTCCAAAAACTGAAAAGCAAAGAGTAAAAAGAAATTTTTTTAAAAAGCAGAATAGAATATGCAAGAAATATGGGACAAGTACAGAAGTTGTAACATATTGTTCAGATCTGTGTTTTCTCTTCTTAATCCCCTCCCCTTTTTTACCCAGTCCCCCAGTTCACTCCCCTCTGACAGCTGTCAGTCTATTTTATGTATCTATAATTCTGTTTCTATATTGTTTGTTAGTTTATTTTGTTCATTAAATTCCAGATAGAAGTGAGATCATATAGTACTTGTCTTTCTCTGACTAGCTTATTTCACTTAGCATAATATTCTCCAAGGGCATCCATGCTGTCACAAAAGGTAAGATTTCCTTCTTTTTGATGACTAAGTAGCATTCCATTGTGTAAATGGATCACAGTTTTTATATCTACTCATCTACTTGTGGGCATTTGTGCTGCTCCCAGACCTTGGCAAAGTAGGGGACAAATGGTGGCAGAAAGACTTTGGTTGGTGAGTGTAGAAAGCAGTATGTGGATGGTGTGTTATAGAGTTGTACACTTGAAACCTGTACAGATTTATTAACCAATATCATCCCAATAAATTTGATTTAAAAAGAATTATGTAGGTATAAATTCTAACTATATATTCTCATATTATGAGTATAAGCATATTTTTTTTACCTGAGAATATGTACATAAACACTTGGGGAGAAAGAAACTGGAGTGGAAGAAAAGATAGTCTTTGATTTCATTTATTATTTTTATTATAATTTCAATTTGTTTTACATATAAATATGTTACTTTTATTTAAAAACAAATGAAATAATGAAGGTAAAATTATTTTAAAACAATTTATATATATGTAGGTATATATATATATATAAGGGGAAACATAAAATTAACAAACAACTTTAGAAAAGAAAGTTATAATGCACATGTAATGGGAATACCAGGAGAAGGAAAAAGGAACAGAGGGAATATTTGAAAGAACAATAACTGAGAATTTTCTAAATAAATGTCTGATAACAAACCACAGATTCAGAAAGCTCAGAGAACACCAGGCAGGATAAATGGAAACAAACAAACAAACACACAAAACACAATAAAACAAAATGACATCTAGACATATTATATTCAAATTACAAAAGATCAATTCTGAAAATCAGTCTTGAAAAAAATCACCTTACCTAATAGAGCAGTAAAGATAAGAATTTCATCTGTGCCTTTGTTAGAAAACATGCAAGCAAGAAGAGAGTGGAGTGAAGTATTTAAAATATCAAGAGAAATAACCACCCACCTAGAATTTTGTACTCTAAGAAATTGAAAGAGAAATAATCATAAAGACAGCCATTACATAATGGTAAAGGATTGTGTCTTTACACAATCCTTACACAAAGGTAAAGGTAAAGGTAATGGTAAATTATCTTTACACAATGGTAAAGGTAATGGTAAGGATTGTGTCTTTACACAATCCTTAAGGTGTAAGTGCCTAGCAACAAAATGAGGCAAGGATTGACAGAATTGAAAGGAGAAATAAATGAATTCACTCTCATAGTCACAGACTTTAACACTGCTCTATCTGAAATGGACAGATCCAGCAGGCAGGAAATGAGTACAGACATATTTGAATGAATAACATCATCAATCAACATGATATAATAGAGATCTATAGACTATTGTCTATAGACATCAATAGAAAAATATCAGTGAAACTAATAGCTGATTCTTTGGATAGATCAAAAAAAGAGAAGCGAGAGAGAGAGAAAGAGAGAGTTGCTAATATTCGAAATGAAAGAAAGGACATCATCCCAGAACCCATGGACATTAAAATGAATAGCAGTTCTATGCTCACAAACTTGATAATTTAGGTGAATTTGATAACTTAGGCCAACTTCTTGTAAGACACCAAAGAAGATATACAGATGACAAATAAGCATATGAAAAGATGCTTCACATCATGCCACCAAATACTGGGAAGGATGTGGAGTAACAAGAATTCTCACTCATTGCCTGTGGGAATGCAAAATGGTCCAGCCATTTTGAAAGACATTTAGCATTTTCTCACAAAGCTAAACATACTCTTATGATGTAATTCAGCAATTGCACTCACTGGTCTTATCCAAAGAAGTTCAAAACTTACGTCCATAGAAAAACCTACACATAGATGTTATACCAGCTTTATTTGTAATTGCCAAAATTAGGAAGTGATCAAAATATCCCTCAGTGGGTGATTGAAATATTAACTATGGTAAATCTAGACAATGGAATATTGGTTATTCAGTGATATAAAAAGAAACAAACTCTCTAGTCATAAAAAGACATGGAGAAAATTTAAATACATATTGCTAAGTGTATATCCAAATCCATAGACTGTACAATACCAAGAGGGAACCCTAATGTAAGCAATGAATTTTGGGTGCTGATGGTCTATAAATACAAGTTCATCAGTTGTAAGAAAATGTACCGTTCTTGTGGGGAGACTATGCATGTATAGGGACGAGACTATATGAGAAATCTCTATAGCTTCTGCTCAATTTTGCACTAAACCTGTAAGTGATTTAAAAGATAAAATCTACTTAAAAATGAATTTACTAAGTGTTTCCACAGATATGGGAATGAAGTGAGAGTGAGTAATGAGGATACTGTGGGAGACTAAGTCAAAATAGTGCTGTTCAGTGCAAAAAATGCAGGGACAGTTGCAGTTTGCTGGTGGTTGTGGTGGTGGTGCTGGTGGTGGTAGTGGTAGTGGTCTATTTTGGCTTGGAGCATATTGCTTGGCACAGTTCCCTGGGAAGCCAACTATGAGAACAAATTATTGGAAAGAAGGCTTATCAGGGTGTGTGCTAGGATCCATGCCCGTGAGGGAAGTGTAAGTAGCAGAATTAGGCAAAGGAAGAAGCTGGACTTCAGTGCAGTAGTAAGACCTCAGCCAACACCACAGGGAATTCTGAAGCTTGGGTGGCCCTTCATATTTCTCCTGACTTGTGCACCAATCACTGAATATAGACCAGCCCCCTTGGAGATGTGTGACCTTGGATTGGGCAGACATGTGTGACTCAGGGAAATTTCTGGGGAGAACTGACAGCTCATAGCTATCAGGCAGGACATTCTAGCAAGTAGGGAGAAGTCCTTCAGTCCTGAAAAAGGGTGTGGGTGGCTAGGCACAGCAGCTACGGTATAATATATTTGGGAAATCCCAGTAAACATGTCCATTAGGCCACCCACAGGATAAGGAACTGTGCTGGAGATGTAATTATTACTGGTTATCTAGGTGAGTGCTAGCAAAACATCTTGTTTTGAATAGGATCAGGAAGAATATCACTTTTGTTTAAACTGCCATGTGCAAGGCCTGTTGAACATTCTCTCGTGTGCTAGTTCACTAATTTGTGACAATAGGTCAAATTTAACATCATTTTAGAGAAGATTTAAGCTCAGTGAGATCTGCTTGACTTTCCATTTTCCTATATTGTTTACTTAAAGGCTTTGATACATTGATCTTTAGAGGATAGAATAGGTCTGAATTATGAAGCTCTGTTTCGTGAGAAAGTTTGGAGAAAAGGTGCCATTCAAAAAATGGGAGGTTTGGGGAATCCTCTGAGCTTTTAAGGAAGAATATAACAAGATGCAAGAGAATAGATAAACTGTCTAAAGTGTATAGGATGGTGAAAATAACTATTTCACTCACTTTTTAGCTCCAGCCAAATATAGTTAAGCCAGTGGTTATTCAGCAATGTCAGCTGTCCTTTCCAGGCAAACACCATGGTGGATAATGAAGCCTTTCCTGCTAATGGTCTATTGCTACTCACAATAAGAAATGGTTGGGTTTACATTCTTTTTTAAAGCTAAAAAAGAGAATAAATACAACCTGAATCTTACTTATTCTGCATCTGACCCACACTGAGTCAACACATAGCACAAGTCCAATATTCTGACTACTAACTTGTGCTTACCTAAAAGAAATTTCCTAATTTACATAGAGCACATTTTCAAGTTTAAAATGAACACAACCCTGAATTCCTGGATGTGTGAGGAATTCCTGATGACAATTCATGTAGAAATAACTTCAGGGCACAAAGAGTTTGTTTTAAAGGACACAAAAATCCTGGGGGATTTTGCTGTGAGCAGCATAGAACTGATGTGACTGTGATCAAAGATATGAAATTAAAAGAGTATGTTGGAGCCATACAGCAAAGAGAAGAGAATTTCAAAACTCCAAAATCAATGAAGGTTTTTTAATGGACCTTAGGAAACTATATTTAGCCGTATTTTGGAGACTGAAAGAGAGAGATGAGAGTATAAGGTGAGGAAAGTTATTACCACAGTTAAGATTTCATCACGGTTTGAACTTAGGGAAGGATATTTTATATTCACAAACCTCACAATTTTGTGTCATCCTAGGCCTTGAGTTCCTCAGCAAAATTCTAAAATATATTCCATTTTCAAAATAAATAAATAATGGTCTTTGTCTTGAGCACTAATCATGAATTTTTAAATGCTTATTATATGTTTCCTCAAGAACATCCTGCTGTTATATCAAATTAAACAAAATGTTAGTCTTATTATTTGTTTTAAGTGTTTTTCTTCTTCCCAATTTCAGTTCATTTATAATATCATCATCCCAATTCAAAATAAAAAAGTGGTTTACTATTTCATCATATTATTGTCACATGGTAAATTAACTGGCATCACTTTTATTTTACAGATGAGCTAACTGAGCTTCAGAAAGATTGGGCATATGATTCAATTAACAAAAGGCATGCAGGCGGGGCTGGAGCCCAAGACTCTCTGACTCCAAAAATGTGTCCCTTTCACTGCACCAAACATTCATTCCATGTTTCTCTTTTAATCAAGAACTTATTCCCCTTCCTAGGTATTATTTCTTGTATTTGTACATTATTTTATAATTACTTTCACATATTTCATACCCTAATGCTCATCTTTATTTTCTAATGTTTCAATTACTGTGCTATACTTCTGATTTGGTTCTCTATTTCTATTTTCCTTTCTTCCAAGCCAGCCAGCAAGTCATTGGTGGTTTTTCTATTCTTAAAACCCTGTTTCTAACTGGATACTTCCTTATTCAAAAATATTTACTGACTCCTTCCAACTTTTACAATAAGCTCATTACCTTGGAACACAATGCCCTTCATAATCTGTTTCAATCTGTTTTTCTAAACTGTCTCTCACTGTTCCCAAATACAAACAGTACCCAAGTGAAACCAATCTATTCATGGTAAGTCACAAACTGTCTCTTGAACTCACCAGTAAACATTGAAATTCCTGTCTCTGGTTTTCATACATGTAGTTTCCTTCATCTGGAAAAGTCATTAATGCTACCCTGTAATGAATTCCTGTGATCTTCCAGGCACTGAGCTAGGCTTTTTACAGATATGATTTCTAATTTTCAAAACAACTTCCTAAGTCTCTCATTTTACAAGGGAAAAAATAAGTCTTTGACTATTAAGAAATTTGTACCAGGTGACACAACTACCAAGAGAACAGTGTGCCTGCCTGGGGTGCCTGCCCACAGATTCCACAACGCTTCAGTATTCTATTCTGTGTTCTGAATGCCTTTTCTTTCATCTGTTTGAATTTTTACCTATGACTCAAAAAGTCTAACTGAAATCATAACTTCTTCATATAAATATTTTTATGTATAAAAGTAACAGGTCTCTCCTTTGAATTCCTTAGATCTTGTTTGTGTTCATGTTGTATGTGTGCGCACAATTCATTTGGCATTGACCACGATCCTTTTGAGCCACAATGCTTTTTTCATGTGATCTTGAATTATTGACTTAACTTTTTTTGTATTTGTGAGGAGTGCCACCTTCTCCTCAGAATTTTAGTAGAGTTGTAAGTTGGGGTTGAATAGGCAAAGCTATCCTTTAAGAATTTGCTAGGAAAAAGATAATTCAATGAAGAGATGAATTTATTCTTTAGCAAACACCATAAATGGAGAGAAAAATGCAGTTATTATAATATAATAATTTCTCATCAAGTAGGCAGTAACATCTCTCAGACCCATAGATGAATAGAAAATGGAAACAAGGACAAAAATAGAGTGAAAATACTGGCACATGAGCTAGTATCCGGAGAGTAATGGCTTTATGATTGTTTTCAGTCTCGTGTTTTGGACAGTGTGGGAAAATGGGCAAAAGAGCCAGGTAGCATGAGTCATAGATAGAAAGCCAAATTGGGAAGTTCAGCCACGGCATGGTGAGGTCCCAACCTAGTAGCAGTATTCATAGCAAAGCTGTGCATGGGAGGAGATGAAGGGTTTTGCAGATGTAGTTTACCCAGGAAATTTCAGTGTCCATTTGCAGACCCAACATGTACTATCTAATAGTCACTTACTCCTTGAAGCTATTTAAATTTATATACTAAATCATTAAAATTAAATAAAATTTAAAATTTTGTTCCTTAATGACAGTAGCCACACTCTAAGTGTTCAGGAGCCACATGTAGCTTGCGGATATGTATCGACTATGCAGATCCAGAAAATCTTGATCATTGCAGAAGATTTTTTTGCACATTTCTGAATAAAGTACAAGTAATGTATAGCATTTTTTCCATTTTTGCTGTCTCCAAAGCCTATAGCTTATCAATTAGTATGGTTAATAAACCAGATATATAAGTTGATGAGGATACCAGCCAGCAGTATCCATCTCAGCTGCGGATGTTCATTGAAACACGAGAAAAACATACACAGAGACAACCAGGTCCTGTGAGGGAATAGGGACAGAAGGGCCACTCCTCATGTGGGGAGCGCCTTCGGCCACCCTCTCTCCTGGAGGGTTCCCTGTGTCCATACCCAAGCAGATTTTTATTGAGAAAACAGACTTAGTTTGTGGATTCACAGTTTGGCAGAAAAGATCAAAAGATGTAGGCAACTTACAAAGGTTGGGACAGAGCTCCTGCTGAGATTATGGGCAAGGTTTGTGGTCATTAACATATGAAAGGGCTACAGGTTCCAAAAGTTCCCTGCCTGTGCTTTTAAATTCCAAGTTAATAACATTCTCCAGCAAACAGATCTCACAGGATCTTGCATATTCTATGTCCCAGGCCTGATCACCCAGGGGGTCCACCATTTCTGGTCTGGGCCCTCCCTGCAGGCAGAAGACAGAGGCAGCCAGGAGACTTGGATTTCTCACATCTAAGAACAAAGACTCAGACTTTGACAAAGCTGAGGGGGCAGGAGTTAATGTCCATCACCCCTTCATTTCCACAGCCCCGAGTATCTTCCTAGAAGCCTCCATGTGATCATGCCTGTCTTAGATGATTCCCTCTGTGGGAAATCTTACCCATCATTGGCTAACTGATCAAGCTTAGGAGGTTTAGGCACAGAACAGGCAGCATTCAATCCAGGGAAATAAGATTTGTCTCCTCAGTGGCTCCTGGTCCGGAGGTCTTTCACTCAGCCTAAGTCATGGGGGGTTACAGCTTCCTGAGACCAGGCAGGGCGGTCCCCAACAATAAGTAACTTTTCAAAACTTGCAGTAAGTTTACTGGGTATTATAGAAGTGGTCTCCATAAAATTTTTCTTTAGAGAATATATAAATAGCCTTCAGGGTTTGGGTGGGATTTAAGGAAGCAGATGCAGCACCACTTGAATTGGACATTAATACATCTTTTGAGATGAGAAAGGGCATTCAGGTACCAAGCATAGCACAAGGTTAATGATGAAAGGCAGGACAGCTGACAAAAATGTGTGGAAAATAGTAAATGATTCACATTGGTGAGGATTTAAAATAAATATTGGAGAGAAATGTAAGATTCAGGAGAAAGGTGGATTGGAATCAAGTAGTGTAGGCTTAAAAGTTTGTTTTTAATTTAAACAAAGAACTTGGTATAAGGGATATTGGCATTTGTTCTTTGGGAAGATAAATCTTCCATCCCTATGATGTTAGATTAAATAAGAGTGTCACTGAAAGAAAAAAGTAAATGAAATTCTTTAGGATACTTCTCCAGTAATTATGGACAGAGGAAGAGAGAAATATGTGCTACAGAACCTATATAAATGCAGAAAAAAGGGGGGGGGATCAGAAATGACTCAGATTTCAAGTGGGAGGGATAAAGAACATTACATGCTGCACAGGGTCATAAAAAATATAGTGAGTTCAGTTTCAAACATGTTTATTTCAAACAGTCACAAACTGAGGGGGTCTCAGTGGAGGGAAACATTTGGACTTCATCCTGTAATAGTTGGGCCCTAAAATGAAAATGAGATGATGGAACCATGAAAGATTCCATCTTCAGAAGAGAGCAACAGGGGAAGAATTTATTGAAGAAGGAAGACAAGGTGAACTCAGAAAAGGATAATAACCATGGCATGAAAGACCCTGTGAAAGAGAAGCTTCAGAGGAGTGAGTGGTGAGCAATCTCCAAATTTAAAAAGAATTCAAGGACAATCCCTAAAGGGAAAAGTTTGTGGGGATTTAGAGAACAGAAAAGATAGTTGAGACATTTTCAGTGGAGCTGGACAGATGGGGTTATATGCCTGATTATAAAGGATTATTTAGGTAAGGAGCTGGTAAGGAAGTTGGTAACTAATCCATTTTTTCCCTTTTCTTCGAATATCTCCTTCGCTTACTTTTACTGTTGCTTCCTTTTTCAGTGTGAGAATTAAAACACTCAGAAGAGACATTTTTAAACCCTTCTGCAATTGCATTTAGCCTCTATCTGCTTCTGTATCTATTTCCTTTTCCTTCTCTTTTGTTACTGTAGATGAACTGTCGGGTCTTCTAATAGAAAACAACCATCCAGTTTGCTCTGTATCCTGTTCCTTCCCACCTACTTACCTTGCTACCACTTCAACAATAAAGTTCCTTCCCTGTTACGCATTATCAAATTTTACCATTTTTCCTCTCCACAGTATCTTTCTCATCAGTACATATGAAAGCATTATTTTTTGATGAACTTTTCCTGCCAGTTGCCATATCAGTTCTCTTTCTTTCTTTACAGGAAAGAACCTTGAAAGTGAGGTTCAATTCAATATCTATTTTCTCTGCCCCCTACTCCATATTTTTTTACTCAACACTGCCTTAAGATCACTATTATCAAGGTCAATATTTCTAAATTATGTGCCACATCTAGACTCAGTCAAGAGAGGACCCTTTCCTAGGCCCCACAACTTGGAAATCTCTGCTCTAGCTTTCACTGGCTGAGCACCTCACCCACAAAGTGAATTGTTTTCTCTGGCAGGAAACCAGAACCCCAAATTTCCTATTAAAATCATTTAAGACCACTTCAGAATCTACACCAGCCTCGTCCTTGGGTTTGACCCTCAAGAGTAGATTACACCACTGGTATAATTATCCCTGGTCCACAAGGATTGCCAAAAACCAGCTGTTTGCAGGGTGTTAACAGCTTGTCCACAGCTTGCCTATGCAATAGTTCTGTCATGGCAGAGCGTAGAGTTTATAATGGGAAGAAAACAGGGGCAGGATTCTTATACTTTCATATTTCAATATTGAAAAGGAACCAGAGTATGCTAAATTTTAGTGTGTCTTTTCACAACATTGAAAAAAAACTGTTAGAAGAAAAACTTTTTTAAATAGTTAGCTTGATTTACAACACAAACATCTAGATGTATAGTATGAGCAACACATACTAAAAATGTTAGATAGCATTGGCCAGTGTAGATCAGTTGGTTGAGTGTCATCCTGCATACTGAAAGGCTATGTGTTGGATTCCTGGTCACAGCACATACCTAGGTTGCAGGTTTGACTCCTGGTTGGGAGCATATGAGAGGCAACCAATCGATGTTTCTCTCTCACATTGATGTTTCTCTCTCCCACCCCCACCCCCATCCACTCTCCTCCTTCCTCTCTCTCTCTAAAAGCAATGAAAAAATGTCCTCAGGTGAGGTGGAAAAAAGGTGTTAGAAGTAGGCATGACTAGATTTAATGTTTAAATCCTAAAATACTGTTTACTTAGCTAAGCAGCAGCATTTGAGAGAATAAATCACTCCCTCTTCATAAGACTCTTTCTTCCCTTGGCCTTCCACATTAGCATCAACTTCTCAGACTTCTTTCAATTACCTTGGACACATTACCTGAATATCTTTTCCATCTTTATACATTACCTTGCTTAGATCATCTATGTTTGTAGCTTTAAATGCCATCATCTGCTGATGATACCTAAATTATATTGTAGCCAGAACTCTGATCTCTAGACTCATATGTGGGTGGCCTGCTTGAACACTCAATTTGACTGTCTAATAATTATTTCAAAATATGACAGTCAAATTGACTATTTGATCTTTCTCCTCCAAATCTGCTTGTTCCCCATCTCAACACCAGGTGGGCCAAAAGTAAGTTACAGTTATGAGTACATAAAACATAGAGTTTATTCTTGTATTATTATTAATTATTGTATTATTTTCCATATGAACAACTGTAAAACTTTTGCCTCATCCTCTATATAACAACTTCATTCTCACAACTGCTCAGGCTTCTCTCTTTCTCTCAAACCCTGCATCTGTCATACCCTGCCAGTTCTACCCATAACATGTATCCAAAATGTGATCATTTGTTACCTAAATCATGTTGCCTTTCATCTGGATTATTACAAGATTTTTCTAGTTAGTTTTCAATATGTTATACAGAATTCTCCTGTTATCATGTTGGTGATAGCAATTCACCTGACTGCTCAAAACCCTGCAATATTTTAAAATTTGTTACAGAGTAAAAGCCAAAGTCTTGAGCTAACCTAGGAGGCACTCAGTGATCTGAACAACCCATCTGTGTGCCCGCTGACTCTCTGCTTTCTTCTTCTGCTACTGTTCCTGCACTCACTCTATTCCAGCCACCCCAGTCCCCTTACAGTTCTTTTCAATCACACTAGGTAAGTACCTGTCACACATACCATTCCCTTTGCTCAGATTTGTCTTTCTCCAGGTGTTCGTGTTTTTCATTCCTCACCTCTTTGATATCTCTGCCCAAATGTGGCTGAAGTGAACATTCGACCACACATCTCAGAACTCCTTCCATGACTAAGATACTCATTCTGGACCTGTTACCAGAACAAACAGCCTGCAGATGGACCAAGCAACAGAAACTAAGCAATATGTACTTGCAGGAGCTGGAAGAGCGTGTATGTTTATATAATTGGATTCTAATGATGCTAGATCAAAGAAAGATGGAACATAAAGTTGAAAAGGTAGAGATACTGTATAAAAGCCCTTACCTATGACACAGAGTGCCAATACCCTTGGAGACTGTATTAACATGATTTCTAGGATGTCTCTAGTAAGCCTGGCTATAGTTGGTCCATGGCAAATGATAGACAAAGGCAGAAAAAGGCAAAGGGAAGTTGACATCCTAGACTGAGAAACCAATCAGACTTTAGAAAATGACCACATAGCTTTCCATATATTAAAATAATAAGAAATGCACTAGTGAGAGGGGATTTTGGCATTATTGAGATAGTTTTATAGGCAGGGACTGATGGCAGAAAATGCAGTTACAGACCTAGGCTTCTTCAGAACAATGTAAATAAGGTTCCAAAACAATAGAGACCAGGAGCTAGCACTTAATTATGAGAAGCAAAGTAGGTATAATATTGTAATGATAGTCAAGGTAAGAGTGGTAGCCTGGAGAATCTGATATACAGAGCTCTGTGGAAGTAGTTAATAAACAGAATGCTTCAAAAGTCAAAATAAATGGACAAGCAATATGAGTATTGCTCAATTTAAACAACCAGAAAAGTCAAGGATAATCATTAGGAGGATAGTGTCAAAAAATGCCATCTTTTTTTTTAAGATTTTATTTATTTATTTTTAGAGAGGGAAGGGAGGGAGGGAGAGAGAGAGACAGAGACAGACAGACAGAGAGAGAGAGAGAGAGAGAGAAACGTCAATGTGCGGGTGCTGGGGGTTATGGCCTGCAACCCAGGCATGTACCCTGGCTAGGAATCAAACCTGGGACACTTTGGTTCCCAGCCCGCACTCAATCCACTGAGCTACGCCAGCCAGGGCTAAAAAATGCCATCTTGCTTGTCCTATTCCCAGACCTGAGATACTTCTCAAGCCTTAACCCAAGTACTGAAAGTTCCCTACAAAGGAAAAGTTTTCAACACTAAGACAAATGTGTAGTGAAGATTCACTAAAGATGTTGTATGGGATCTGAGTGGACCTTGATGCTTGGGGACCAACAGTAGCATCATGGCGCTCATGTTAAAGTAGAGACATTTGGTTGTCAGGTAATGAATAGTATCTTCAACCATAGAAAGGTTACAGTGGGCCCAGTCGATTCACAGACCCAGTCAGTAGTTATTTCTCCAGTTCTGGAGTGTATAGGTGAAATGAATATTCCCAGCAGTGACATGGCAGTGAGCAGAATTCCCCATAATCACTCTTTTGACATGTATGGTAAGAGTTAGCATGGTGCATCATACTAAATAGGAGCGTCTGATATTGTCCCCAGTCCCCAACTGTTATGATCCTTAAAGGGGATATTTCAGTATACATATATAAGGAAATGTCTCAGCTTTGAATCTCTCATAGGATAGGCTGAGTTCTCTGTTGCAACTTCTTGCAATTCCATTTCTCCTTCTGCCAATATTGTTTCATTCACTTGTTTCAAAGGATACTCACCAGTAAACTTTCTGCATGCATTTTTTTGTCTTAAACTCAGTTTCAAGTAACTTGATTTAAAATAATGACCTTTTTAGTTAGGCCTTTCCTAGACATATTACATAAAATTGTAATCTCTCATCATCTCTACCACCCCCATACTCCTTATGCCCATTCTGTTTTTATTTCCTTAACATCACCATCTATAAATTTTATGTACTTTAAATAAATTTTTATCATGTTTATTGTCTGTATGAACCAACACTAGAATTTAAGTCCTATGAAAAAAGGTATCTGACTATTCTCTTTACTGCTGAATCTTCCACGCATGGTACATGACAATTGTTGAATATGACAATTGTTTAATATATCAATTGTTGAATAACTAAATTCCTGCAGTTCTAGAGGTAGTATTTCACACTTGCAGTCACTTGCTAAGCAGAATCATGTCCTTCCAAAATGGAGCAAAGAACTGTCAAATGACATATATTTATTGAGAGCTCACTATTCACTACTTATTTCCATAAATAATATTTTCTTCTATGTACTCTCAGTTTAGAAGCAGCATACAGTAGAGAGGAACCAGAGAGCACAATCAGTGAAAAGTATCCTGACTAGTTAATGAGGAAGGACAAATTTCCTGGCAGAAGTTTCCTCATGGGAATTTGGAAAGTGATGTGAAGCGTAATGGAGAATATATATATTCCGTTCTTTCTTAAAGAATGGGTGCTATGGAAAAAGTCAGCAATGGAAGAGCAAGATATTCCTAGTGAGAAAAAGAAGCATGAGTGAAAGCTAAGCTGGGACACCTAATTAGAAAAGGGACAATAGCCCAGCTAAAGGGAATATGTTTAGGAAAAGTCATGGGAAATATATTTACATGGTTGGGTTCTGCTAACTAGATTATTGAGTGTGTGGTAGCAGGACTAAGATAGGAGTTAGTAGGAAATAAGGACCTCTTTATTTTTTTAACAAAAAAAGCATTATAATAAAACTTGGTTTTAGAGAATTTAAGCCAGAATGTTCAGGTTAGACAGAAGTAGGGTACAGAAACCTAAGTGGGAGGTCGTTGCAATAATCAGGACTGAAATTACTGAGAAATAAGGTTAAGTGAATATATAGTAGAAATGTATTAAAGAGACATAAAAAGTCTTGAAAGAGATAATTTGGGAATTTGTGGCAAAAAAAAGAGGCCCCTTGGGAAGTGATTATGACTCTCATCTTCCTTGTCAATTAGGCCTACAGCATTATTTATTCCCCACAATCATTATATATAATAATATCTTATCTATAAAGAAGAGTATGGAGCATAAGGTAGAAATCAAGTCCAATAAATAAAAATACATATTTATATTACCTCAAGACACAAGAGCTGCTTAACGTTGGCATTGTAAACTTATTGCACTATCTGAATGTGCTAATTTGAAACAAAGTTTTGTAGCCTTGGCTGGTGTTTTGTGTGGCTATTCCCTCAAGGTCCAAAAGACTTCTCTCAGAAGTCTCCAAAGGCATGAACTGTCTGGAGGAAATACCATACACAGAGCTCTCAGAAGTGCATATTTGAGTACCATTAGCAAAGGAGGGAGAGTTTGCCTCAAATTTCATGGGAATATGCAAGGATAAAGGTCATTGCTAAGGCAACTAGGACTCAAACCACTCAGGGACCCAATGCTTAAAGTCAACAACTTCTGTACGAAATGAAAACAAAATAAAAATGATACAGAGAGCAGCCTGTATTGATCATTTCCAGAGGAAATTGAGCCTTTGGAGCCACTCATTGTAGTCAGCCACATGCCATATGCTCAGGGGAAATCAAGCCCCATGACTGCAGAAGCCCAGGTGATACTGACAAAAGAGACATTTGAAAAAGCATAGGCTAAAATATCAATATTAAAGCTGGGTGGGAAATAATTGCCTGTCATCCCAAGTTAGGCATTGAATTATACATTTAAAATAGTGAGTATTTATAGTTTTCAAAAGTTAATGTCTCCTTCTGAAGATTTCATAGACAGCCTGCCCCAAAGTGGCATGAGGAAAAATAGCTCATTCCATGCAGGTGTGTGGTTTTTTCAGTGACCTTTAGAGCTGAGGGTTTATTCTCTGTGTTTTACTTTAAGTCAGTGTTTCCTTCTTGCACCTCCTGGTGCCAAAAGACAATATTCCCAATCATGCAATGATGTGATTCCAAAAAACAAACAAAACAAATAAGCAAAAAGCCAATAAGTTTCTTAAAAGTTATTCTCAGTAATTATTCTAGCTCTAGCTGGTGTGGCTCAGTGGATTGGGCCACAACAGCAAACCAAAAGTTCTCTGAATCAATTGTCTGTCAGGACACATGCCTGGGTTGCAGCCAGGTCCACCTCTGGGGCGTGCAAGAGGCAAATGACGTTTCTCCTCCTCTCTTTCTTTCTCCCTGTCCTCTAAGAAAAATAAACATTGAAAAAATAATTATTCTAAAAAATCATGCTATTCCAACACAATGTCTCCTGCTCCTTATGCATGTGTACAGTTGTGCATGCCAGTGTGTGCACACGTGCACCTGCACAGAGCAATCTGTCTCTCAGCTGGCTAATATTTGGAACCCTTTCATGACAGTGTCTGAGACAGCTTCTTGCATTCAAGAAAAACAAAATTTATGGTCACATATTTCCCTGAATAAAAAGCACCTAATTTTCCTGTTGTCATCTATGAATTTTCACTCACTATAGAATAAGGTTTATGGTTAGAAAACGAGTGTGCTGTTGTTAATTTTATGGCTGATAGAAGGTATAAATGTTGGGTTAACAGTTGTAGTTGCATATATTGACATTATTTCAGACTAACAATGTACATTTTCATTGAATTTTTAAAAATATTGCATTTATTTATTTTTAGAGAGGGGGAAGGGAGGGAGAAAGAGAGGGAAAGAAACATCAATGTGTGGTTGCCTCTCATGTGCCCCCTATGGGGGACCTGGCCTGCAACCCTTTGGTTTGCAAGCCCATGCTCAATCCACTGAGCTACACCAGCCAGGGCTTTTTCACTGAATTTTTAACCACTCTAAAATTTCTAGAGTATTAAGAGACCTACGACATTAATCTTTGGAAAGAACCCCTAACTATACTGTCACCTCAGCATAGCACAATAAGAATAAAAGACTCTAGATCTTATCAATTCATTAGCAAGAAATAGGTTTTTTAGCATTTTCTGTGGCTAGTCCTATGCCAAATAATATAGAGGACATCTAAGCTAAAAAGATATTGTTACCACTCTAGTAAAATTCATTATTTTATTTTCATCATTTTTAAGTCCAAAAAGCTATAATCCTAAGTGAAACAACATGGACTAACAACTTCAGTTTATTAGTGAAGCTGTGTCCTAGGCACCCATGGGAGAGGGCTGAGAAAGGGCCTTTCTCTTCCTGGTTCACTCCAAACTCCCTTCCTTAGATGTAGACACATCTGAATTTTATGTCAACAGTTTTTAGTCACTGATGAAAAAAACCACACCATAGCCCTGGCTGGCGTAGCTCAGTGGATGGAGCGCGGGCTGAGAACCAAAGTGTCGCAGGTTCGATTCCCAGTCAGGCCACATGCCTGAGTTGCAGGCCACGGCCCCCAGCAACCACACATTGATGTTTCTCTCTCTCTCTCCCCCCCTCACTTCCCTCTCTAAAAATAAATAAATAAAATCTTAAAAAAAACACACACACCATAATCTCATAAAGTTGATGATTAAATATTCTTGGTTACACTGAAAAATGTTATTTCATAATTTTATACAATGAAGAATATGTACACTTCTACCCCTGAAATGTCTGGTCAGTTTTAGTCAGTAACCCTCTTAGGAACTCTTAGTAAAATGCATATCCTTTCAAAGCCAGGGTATGTCCCCACCAAAATGCTATGGGGTATATTTACTTGAGTGCAAATACAGAAAGCATCTAGTCAGTTTCATAATTGCTATGGAACACCCAAGAATTTTGTACATTCAGGGTACTAAAAATATATGTATATTCAATTTTGATATAAGAACAACAGGCAAAAAGAGATTTACTTTAATGTTTGTGTTTTTTTGTGTTTCTATCAGAGTGGACTCTGTTCATGCATGAACATAGATAAACTAGTTTGTGCAAATCTTGCTCGTTTGGGGCAGGCCCTTTATATTGTAAATGCAACACCACATATTTTCACAAACTCTTGCATACCTACTTTTCCACAGCTTTACACTATCATAACATGGCTTTGGAGGGATAAAATCCAGAAAGTTTTGACTATGCTTATGTATCTGCAGTTTAATACATGTTTTTTTGTGAAAAATAAACAAAGCAGGTATATGTATTCAATTTGACAGCCTATTTTCTTCTTGTATGAATATGCAAAAACCCACCTGTTCAAACTTTGCAGTGACCCACAAGGTAAACAGTACTACGCGTGTTGATGGACTGACTATATTCCAGCACTTTCAGGGTAGGCCATTTAAATCCCAAAATGTCCATTGAAAGATTTGCCTGCTGCCTCAGGTAGTCAAATCTGTTTCTAAGAAAAACTGATTGGCTTGCTAAGAAGAACTTTATGTACAACAAAAACATTGTGCAGCATAATCTCCGTCTCCAAGCTTTCAGATCTTCAAGAAGTACATGGTATCTATTGTGGTAGCTGAAAGGCATGGGATATATTTGAATATATTTACTGTTCTTACTTTTCTGTTTCAAAGAACATTGCTTTTTATCCCCTGGGTACCAAATCAACAAAAGTCCTTCCAGAAGAGCAGCTGCTGCTTAATTGCCCCAAAGAATTAATGCACTACCTAAATTGAACACAGTTCAGTGTCTGCACCAAGTGGGTCCTCAATTAAAGTTGATGGATTGGCTTTCTCATGAGCAGTAAAAATTCAGTTTATAGAGATGCATCCTGTGAGACTAAAATCAATAATTTAAGAACACTGTGCATTTAATTCTTTGTGGCAATACAACAATATGTATAAACATAAAAACTACATGTTTCCATTTTTTAAAGTTGTTTTCTAGTTAACTGACAAATACTGAGATTCTCAACAATGCTTAATCATAATCTAATCATAGTGAGACTATAAATTTGGATGATTCAATACAGGTATTCTGACTGCAATATTAATTATAAGGAATTTGAAGACTCAAACATCTGAAAATAATATATAAACTTGTTGTTTAGTGATAAGAGGTTAAAATCACAGTGTTAAAGATTGCCTATTAGTGTGAAACATTCATTTGAACTGTTCATTGCATATTCTTTAGAATATAGATTTTGACAACTTTCTATATTACCATATGCCATTATTTAAGGAAGATGAGCAGGTTTGGAAAGATGTACCAGAATCAACTATTTAATTTGATCAGGTGACACCCTTTGATCAGGTGAGAGCTCAGAAATCATCTACTTAGTCAAAGCAGAATCTTAGACCCTGAGGGAATGGGCTGCTGGGTACTTTAGCAGAGGATTGCTTTTGCATCCTGCACTCAAGCCAGAGCTGCGCTCTACATCTGAAAAAGTTTGAGCAAATAAACTGACGCGCATCTAACACCAAAAGATGGGAAGTGGAATTAGTTCAGAGAGTAAGGAGTCAGCCAAAAGATCAAAAGAACTGGAGAAAAAGCTTCAGGAGGATGCTGAACGAGATGCAAGAACTGTAAAGTTGCTGTTATTAGGTAGTATTTTATTTCTTTTTGCTTTCAACCCCTAATGTTGTCTTTGATTGTGTTGTATTCACTTTTTCAAATTTTAAGTGTATTACCATATGGAATATTTATTATGAAAATGTGTTTGAAAACAAATGGACTTTCTGTGCACTTTATAAATATTTACTATTTTTTAGTATTTATTACATGATCTTTTGTTAAGTAGAGAGACAAATCTTTATTAGATGACTCAATTTCTCTGTCAATAATACAATTTATTATTAATCAAAAACTCATAAATGTTTATTATTTTATTGCACCCTAATAATTTCTTAATGTCATATTTATAATACTGAAAACAATCCCTTAATTGCAAGCTATAAAGGTTTATAATGTTTTGTTTGAGCAGAAATATGTTATTTGTTATCTGAGTTAATGTTATTGAATTACTTATGCTGTTAAAACCAATTAGTCCAAAGTTATTTTACAAGTAACTATAAGGGACTTTAAATTATATTAATAGTATTATTCATGTTTCTGAACACTACCTGTGATATCGTCTGCATACTTGAAAAATACTCCATTTAAATACTTTTAGAATATTTATAACTCATTCAGGTAAGGAATTATGTCTTTTTTGCCTTCTCATTCCCTCAAAACACAGCACAGTATTTTACCACAACTATAAATTTGATAAATTTTTAATGAAATAAAATATAGAAAATAATCTATATGGCACATATTTGTCTAAACATAAAGATATTTCACAGCAAAATAAGCCAGGCAGTGAAAGACAAATACTATATGATCTCACCTTTAATAGGAACCTAAACAACAAAGAAACAAGCAAAATATAGTCAAAGACACTGAAACTGAGAACAGACTGACAGTGACCAGAGGGGAGAGAAGAGGGAATTTCAGGGGAGAATGGGAAGGGTTTATAGGAGCAAATATGAAGGACACATGGACAAAAACTAAGGGGGGTGGGTAATGGGAGGGAGGTGGGGAGGGATGCGTGGGTCGGCTGGAATTGAAGTAAAAGGCAGAAAACTGTACTTGACCAATGATTAAAATAAAATAAAATAAATGATTTAGAAAAAGATATTTCACATGTAGCAGTCACTGGAAGAGAAATGTTTTTGAAATAAAAATAAAGACAGAAAAAGAATACAAAACAAGAGTTTTAATTTAATCATAGCTGTATGTTCTCCCTCCTCCTAGTTATATGCAAAAGGACTTCATTGAGAATTGTGAGATTTCTCTAACAAAATATCCCCATTTCTTTCTTTTTTTTAAAAGATTTATTTATTTATTTATTTTTAGAGAGGGAAGGGAGGTAGAGAGAGAGAGAGAGAGAGAGAAACATCAATGTGCGGTTGCTGGGGGTTATGGCCTGCAACCCAGGAATGTACCCTGGCTGGGAATCGAACCTGGGACACTTTGGTTCCCAGCCCACGCTCAATCCACTGAGCTATGCCAGCCAGGGCCCCATTTCTTAAAGTGTCCTTTTGTTCCCAGTGACAAGTGTCTCAGATGCTAACTGTGGGATTTCCTGCACTTGCTTCTCAAAGGAAAAGATGTTTTCTCCCTTCATTCACAGATCCTATGGGCACACACTTGTCCTTGGCAAACCAGCCAATATACTTTCCATAAGACTCCAAAGTATTCTAGGAGGTTTTGATCAAGAGTGAAAGTAATGTGGACACAGGAAAAGCAAATAAAATGTGAAAAGGGAAAGCCAAACACTCATACAAATGCATTCTGTGTGCCTCTTGTGCTAAGAACAGTGGTATAGAAGTAGTGATAAAATATATTAAAATTCATGTTTCAATAAAATTTCAAAGAATAGACACATTTTATACACTGATTATTATTATTTGTATTAAAGTGATAGGTTAGAGCAGAAGAAAAGGTAACTTTTGGTACCACGCATATAAAAGAATCATTAGTGGTATTATGGCATCTTTTATTTTCCCAAGACAATAACAATTTTACGAATTCACTTCCAATGTTACCATACAATTTGCTTGGATTTATTGGGTTTCAACAATACATGCACTGAACTCAGTTACATCTCATTTATGCAAAATTAGTCAAATTCTCTTAGGCTTGTCCTGTTTCAATAATATTCCAAACACTTGACTAAGCTTTTCTTTCTGGACTATATTTGAACTCTTTACAGTGATTAAATTGTTACATTTCAAAACAACAAAGTGTTGTAACAACACTGCTTCAATTTTCATATTTCTAATCAAACGAATTTAATTGAACTCAAATATTCAATTTGGCCTCATTAATACATCATACAAGTGTTCAGTGGAACTAAACTGAACCTCCTCATCCACCCTCAAATATCCTCATCAATGAAAGGTGTGTATTTTTTCTTGTCATTGAAACAATGATTCTCATTCATCAGTGTGGCCTGAATAACAGTATTTTTAAGTTTATCAATGAGTATGTAATGTGGTACTAACCAGTTCATATTTCTAGTAATCAGATCCTGAGACTAACTCTGTTTTTATAAGAAGTAGAAATCTAAAACATTTTGATAGAATTTATTCCTTATGGTGCTCCTCTTATTACCCAATTAATTTCTAGGTGCTCAAACAGATAGCATAGCTTTTCAAATTTAACACATACTGTGTAGTAGATGTACCATTTGGTATTACTGGACACAATACATCACTGAATCTAAAGAGTTATCAAAGCACTATATTATAAATAAAGGATCCCCTAGCAGACACATTTATTTTTTTATTACACCTTTCAGACATTTAGTAAAATTAGAGAAGAGACTCCAGATCTGTTTCTTTAGCCAAAAGCAGGCTTCTAGGAAACACTGGAGATGACTCATATATTCTTCATTTCATAGCTGCTATGAAGACAACAACGTTGCATGCTTTAAAAGTTAGCCTGTAAAGTTAGCCTGTAAAGATGCCCCCAAGAGAGTACATTTTAATAAGTAAAACAAATTCTAATGAATAAAATGTTCTCCTTTGTAGACTTCTGTTAGGTTTTTTATCTTTACTTTAGATGTTTGAGTAAACTTTAATTCTATTCAAAACAGATACCTATCATTTAACAGTAGGATTGGTATGAATCATGTTTCCATTTTTTCTGTCTCCTCTCTTTTTTTAAGTTTCTGTTAAGATTGATATATTTTGCCATGTTACTTTCTTTTTTCTCTTTTGTAAATTTCCATCACAAGCGCTCATTAGATTCAGAGCTCCATGGGAGGAAGAGGAAAAAAATGAGCTCTCTTTCCTTCATATTTGAAATTCTGCCATGTACACTCTATAATTCTCCATTATGATACTGTAATTAGCTGCTAGCCAGTGATTTCCAACTTTATCATGGACTGTTCATATCGGTGTTCCTTTCGTTCAATTCTAAAATCTTTAATTCCTTTTCTATGTACTTCACACTGTATACATCACACTGTATATCTTAAATGGTGCCATCTGAGTTGTATTGTTTTAAAATTTAATTACTATTTCAATTATCTGGCTCATTGCATTTATTTATACAGAATGGCAGATGGCAGCACCTAATAGCTTGCTGTAATGTCCCTTTTCCCAAAAGGCAAAAGCACTTAGACTGTTTTGCTTATATCTGGTTTTTTAGATTAATTTATCTCTACTATTCAGGACACCTTTAACATAGACTCACAAGTCTATCACATAAAAGATTCAAACCGTTTATCAAGGTATTCCATATTTAGTCAAAGGACAACACTTGTTAATGAGATTGAGTATCCTGTCCTGCTGAGAATGAGTCTTGTTAATTTAACAGAACCTCTCTATCTCATTATATCAGACAACATTTTTATATATACTTTTTCATTCAAGCACTGAACTATTGATTGAAGGACAATACAGTACATTTTAAAACGTTTATATAAGCAGCATGAGCAGTTAGGAGAGAAGGAGTATAGTGAAACCTTTGTTGGTGTAGAAACCCCAAGTTTTATAGAAAATAAAATAAAATATCCCTCCAGTTAAGATTTTGGATGCAAATTCAGAATCCATCCTCTTATTTAAGGTTCCTCCAAATGTTAATACATAAATACATCAAATAGGATTTGAAACCAAAGAAGCATTTAGGATTCAAGGTGAAACTGAGGGTGAGACTCATCAAGGTACAATAGTATTCATTCTATTTATTAGATCCTGAAGCAAATAAAGTAGAAGACATGGGTTTAATTCCAGCCTCAATATTTTATATTCAAGTGAAATAAACTTGTTATTTAGAATTGTTCCTCTTTTAAGATATCTGGAAATGTCACTCTCTGACCCTTATTTTGTATTCTATTATCTGTAATACTTTTCCACACTTAATGACTTAGTTATTTGACTCATTATATTTCCTTCAGTCAGAGTCAACCATATTAGCTATGTTCATTCTAAAATTTTGAAATATTCTGTCCCCTTAAACCTCTACCTTAATTAATATCATAACCTCAACCCTGCATAATCCCTCAAGGCTCTCCATTTACTGTTGTTCTGAGACACTATTCCCAGTGATTTCCACCAAGTGATGCTATTTAATACCTTTTCATCCCATATAAACTCCTAATTCTCTATAGAATAAAATGATAGACCAGTTTCAGTTTTCTGGCTGACAAATTCCTGATTTTTAATTTTAGTTGGGCTGATCATTATTTTGCTTATTCCTACTTTTCTACTAAGATACTGAAAAAGGCAGAAGTATCTGCATTCCCAGCTTCACTTTTATGCAGAATCTCCTCCCCTCCAACCTCAACCTAGGTGACTTCTCATGTACAAGGTAGTGATTGATCACCTAATGCAACCAGTTTTAACAAAGCAGTGCTATTCCATTTTCATTTAAGGCTAATTTCAGCCTTTGTGCTATAAATTTTGTCTCCTTCCATACTTAATAAATTTTGTTTTATGAATTATTTTGTCTCTTTGCCATTTCAAAATTCTTCTCTACTGGGTCTTTCCTCCTGGCACCTCTCTCCATTAGCCTAAAAATCTTTGACTCCATAAACCCCTTGAATTCACCTTACATGGGCATCTTTTTAAACGTTAAAATTGAAATACTTCCCAAGTAGTTCACACTTTACTGCCTCTATTTTTTATTATCCTCTGCAGTCTCTTCAGTTAATTATTATCTAATTTTTATACTTTTCTCTCAATTCACAAAACTCAGACCTCAATAATTTTGAATTTCTCTTTTTTCTTAACTCCCATTACACTGCAATACCTTCTCATTTTTCATATCCCTTCACTTTCCACTTCACTGATGCTGCTTGTCTCCATTTGTAAGTGGTTTCACTCATCAAGGTTTGTTTTTGGACCTTTTAGGTTTCCAGTTTGTACTTTCTCTTAGGCACCTCATATCAGTGCTCAACTATCACTTCTGAAAGAGTGATTCTAACACCCTTTCTTTTGCCCAGCTTCTTGATCTACAACTGCAAATTTCTGTTATTTATCAATGACCTGACGAGTTTGGAGATGTCAAAATAATTTTCTAAGTTTATCTTAGTGCCCATTCATCCCCAAACTTTATGTTTTTATGAGTTCCCCAGTAATATTTTTTCTCATTATATCAAATCAATATTTCAGTCTTCTTCCACTCTTCTCTTCTTGATCCTTTGCCACAAAGTTTAGTCATAGCTCTCTCTCTCTCTGATAAAATGAATCTCATATGTCTGTTTTTTTCCCCACTGGTTCTTATTGTCTTCACTCTAAAAGAAAATCCTGTAAATTAGATATTGTTATTGTGATTATTTAGAGAAAAAGAAAATGAGAACTCAGGAAGGTAATTTACTTTCTAAGATCACAAATTAGTTTACAGAACAAATACTTTAATTTTTATTTGTGTGAGATTTAATTTAGTACCTGGATTCTAAGTACTGTGAAAACAGAGAACATGTCTGCTCCTGCACTTCACTGAAGTCCTACTTAGAACAGCCTGCTTAGCACCAGGAAAGCATGAATGCATAAGTATGAAAGAATGACAGAGTCAGAATATAAAATATTTCTATAAGTTGTTCATAGTGGTTAAAGAATATACATACATTTGGCACATGAAAATAGAGCTAGAAAAGAACCATATATGTCATCCCATCAGGATTTTTATTTTTAAGGCAGTAGGAAGATGTTGATAATTTTTAAGAATGTGAGGATAACACTTGAATTTTTTTGTCAAAGTTCATCCTGGCTATTACATTATGAAGATGACTGAGGTAGGTAGGTAATTAGGAAATTGTGATTATTGATCAAATACTTGATGAGATTGTGAATTAAGGCAGAAACTACAAGTTTGGAAGATTTGAAGGATATTATGAAACAAAATCAGAATTTCATAGCTAACTGAAGTGAGAGAAATAATTAAGGGAAGAATTAGGTATGGTTAGTATTTTATTCATCACTACATGAAATACGGGATAAAGTTTAGGTTGTGGAAAAAATAAAAGAAGTAATAATAATTTGGGATATTCAAATCTGCAAGGTTTGTAGAACAATCAAGTAAAGATATCTATTCAGTAGATGAATATATATGGGCCTGGAAATTAGAAGGGGTAACTAGAGTGAGAGCTATAGATTCGATATACTCAATTAGCTGTTGTCCCTCTTCCAGATAGCCATTGTGTGTAGGATAACCATGTAACTAACCAAGGCCTTTTTTCAGAGGCACTGATTTATACAAAAACCTGTATGTGTGACTACTCCAACAATTAATGGACATATTTACAAATATCTATCATGTATGTGTCTGTTATCTGTTCCTATCTAAAATAGGTCTATGTAGGAAAAATGACATACTTCTATATTTTAGTTCTTTTTTAGCCTAAAAGATAGACTAATAAGATAAGAAAGATGACATTTTAGAAAGATACTTTAAAATCCAAGAATGCTCAAACACTGTTTTAAATACAGGGTAAGGCAAAAGTAGCTTTACAGTTGTGAGTATGCAAAACTGTAAATCTACATTTGCCCACTTCTGTATTGTCAGATATTTTTAAAACCAATATAAAATTGAAAGTATTCAAATAAAACTTCATTAGAAAAAAAATGTAGTACATAGCCACAACATTCTTTCTCAAACAAATATATCTAACATCATAATCTTACTGATGTGATACACTGAAAAAAACAATGTTATAGCATACTTTTGCTAAAATATTTATATTGACTTGAATCATCAGACAGATATAGATTATTGGGTATTATATTGAAGTTTATTGGGCATCATATTGAAGTTTATGTGAAGTATTGCCAAACTGATGACAATTGCCAGCAAGTAAGATTTCAAATGCTCCTGAAAATAAGTTTTGTAGTTTATTTTATGCATTTGAGATAAAGGAGGGAATGTAAGGAAGGATACATGCAGGTAGGAAAAAGCAAGGTGTGGATTGGATCACAGGACAGTTAAGAAGCTCTCTTGGGGGTGTTTCCACATTTCAAAGGTGTGTTAACATAAAACAATGTACAAAAACAATGGACAGATCTTGCTTAAGACAAAGATAAGTCATTTACTAAAGAAGGTATATGACTAGGGCACAACTACCCACTATGATATGCCCAGATAGGAATTAATTATTAGATCACCCTGTGAGGTTACTTTGCATAGAACCCCTTTTTCTTCCATAATAAAATATTTTTTTAAATGGTGTTGTGGGAAGTTATGTCAAGAATGCCCGGTTGAAATATTATTATAACATTAGTTAATATCATTCACCACATTATCAAATTAAAGAAGAAAAATCAACATTACTATAAAAGGGTATGCAAACACACAATCACATACACTATAGATAAACTTATTTCATTCATTTTCATTAAAACATCTTATTAAACTAGAAAGAGAAGGCAATTGTCTTAACCAGAGAAACAGCATGTACAAAAACCTACAGCAACTATCAAACTTAATGGGAAGCATTTAACATTGTTGACTACTGATAGTGAACGAGGAGTTATGATGATTAATAGGAATTACATAGTTTCTTGCCCTTGATCTTTTCCTTTTCAATGCTTTTTCAAAGAGTTGAGTGAAAGTGGGTAAGACAGCATTTCACACTTGTGTAAGATCCAGAGTTTGGAAGAAAGGATGTAGTGACAGACAAGTGCTAAATTCCAAGTGATCTCAATAAGCAGAAATATTTGGCCCAAATGATTAAAGTAGAATTTAACTGATATCTTTAATTGGGATTCAAAATCAATTATACACATACATTATGTGGAAGAATCTATTTGTTAAGAGGTGATGTAAAAAACAAATTAGAAATATTTAACTGCTACAAACTCAGTATGAGAGTCTCATAAACAATGTGATTAAATTACAAAGAAAAGGATAAAGAAAGCAAACTGGTCATGATCCCTATTAAGAAAAGTGATCTATTTATTTTTTTCCAAATTTTATTTATTTTATTTTCTTAACATTTTTTATTGTTCAAGTATAGTTTTCTGCCTTTCCCCCAACCTTCTCCACCACCCCAGCACTCCCCACCTCCCTCCCCTGTTTCCACCCCCCCTTACTGTTCATGTGTCCTTTATAATAATTCCTGCAAACTCTTCACCCTTTTACCCTATAATCCCCTCTCTTTTCCCCTCTGGTCACTGTCAGCCTGTTCTCAATTTTAGTGTCTTTGGTTATATTTTGCTTGCTTGTTCATTTTGTTAATTAGGTTCCTGTTAAAAATGAGATCATATGGTATTTGTCTTTCACTACCTGGCTTATTTCACTTAGCATAATACTCTCCAGTTCCATCCATGCTGTTGCAAAGGGTAGGAGCTCTTTCTTTCTTTCTACTGCAAAGAATTCTATTGTGCAAATGTACCATAGTTTTTTGATCCATTCATTTACTGATGGACACTTAGGTTGCTTCCAACACTTGGCTATTGTAAATTGTGTGCTATGAACATTGGGGTACATAAGTTCTTTTGGATTGGGGTTTCAGGATTCTTAGAATATAATCCTAGCAGTGGAATTGCTGGGTCAGAAAGCAGTTCCATTTTTAGTTTTCTGAGGAAATTCCATACTGTTTTCCATAGTGGCTGCAACAGTCTGCAAGCCTGCCAACAGTGCACTAAGGTTCCCATTTCTCCACAACCTCTCCAACATTTGTTGTTTGTTGCTTTGTTTATGATGGCCATTCTGACTGGTGTGAGGTGATAGCTCATTGTGGTTTTAATTTGCATCTCCCTAACAGCTAGCAATCACTAGCTACTTATTTATTTTTTGAGAGGGGGGGAGGGAGAGGAAAAGGGAGAGAGGGAGATGTTAGATCAGTTGCCTCTTATACACACTCTCAACATGCCCCCACCAGGGGCCAAACCTAGAAGCCAGGCCTGTGCCTCGACCAGGAATCAAGCCAGCAACATTGTGTCCTGTGTAATGATGCCCTACTAACTGAATTACTGTGGTCAGGGTAAAAGTGTTATATTAGGTTGGCCAAAAAATTCATTTAGTTATTTCCCATAGGATGGCTTTAGCAGTGCTTGCTTGTCATTAACTTATTATGCTTTATTATTTCAAGAAAGGTAAAAACACAACTTAAATGCAAAAAAAATTTGTGCAATTTATGGAGAGTACCATGACTGATCAAACATGTCAAAAGTGATTTGAGAAGTTTCTTGGTACTATACATTTTGGCCAAATAATTTTTTGCTGGGGGGCTGTCTTATGCACTGGAAGATGTTTAGCAGCACCCCTGGCCTCTACCCACTAAAGCCAATAGTAGGAGATAGCCAACATACTCAAAATATCCAAATCAATAAACTTACTGGTGAAAATGAAAAATGTGTGTTTTGTTTTATGGAAAAAACTGAATGGGCTTTTCAGCCAACCCAATATTTAAACACAAGTACCATGAGCAAGGCAGAACTAGGCTCTATCCCTGTTGTACTACATCAGAATATCAGTGCTGTTGATGAATGTCCTGATATCAACAGCAAAATTTCAGTGCCAGTGTTTCAAAAGGGCATTAACTTTTGCACAGAGTGCGTTTCAGAGGGTAAGGGTATAAATACATGTGCTAGAAGAAAGGGTTAAAAGAATGGACCATTTTATACTCAAACTTATCTTAATAAAGGGAGTTTGCTTCAAATACAGGAAACTGTTGAAAGTTCACTACATGTTAGTATGTTCTAGGTATTTTATATCTGTAATTTAATCTTTTCAAATTCTAAGAGGCAGACATTAATAATCCTTTTATTTAAAAAAGATACTGACTCTCAGATTAAATATGATCAAAGCACCCAGTCTATGTAAGAAATGAATGCAAGTTCATATTTATGTAATTCAAAAACATGAGTATTTTTCTACCCTAAGCCACTTGTCATATTGCAGAGACAAATACTTTTGTCGCTGTGCCATGAAAAAGAGTAGAAAAAATTAAATTGATTAAAAAAAGACTACCTTATGAATCTTAAGTGTCAACAGTTACAAACAGGTGACAGACACTGCATATCAATATGTCTATGAAAGTACACTGCTTTCATGTTGATTTAAAATAATTTATGTTTCTAAGTCATTTTAATTTGACATTAGTAGTGCATAGTTAAAAAGAAAGCAACATTAAGGCAGTAATATAGGAGTTAGGAGACCTAATTTCTTTGCCTTAAATTAAATCTGGGATATTGGATGAGTATCATAATATCTGCTGGACTCACTTTTCTCATGCTAGAATGAAAACATGCACATAGTTAGCTGATTTGTAAGGTTTCTTTATACTGTCCCATTAGTGATTTTAAAACTGCCTACAAAATATTTTATGCATGACAGTAAGAAGTCAATGTGTTTATTTTCACTTTTCCTCTTTTAACAAGTTGTATCAGAGCATTCAAGCCTTGAGTGTGTTCAGTTGAAGTTCAGTTATAGGTATAGATATCATGAGGCTTTAAAATTGTTTTGACATTTGTAAATAGAATGAGGCACAAAATTCCTAATTTATTCTTTCTAAGAATAATTTATGACCATTAAATTATGAATTAAGTATAAATTTAAATATTTAATTAATTAAAACTTATAATTAAAGAAATATATGCATATTTTGTTAAAAGTCCATTGTACTCCTGGACCCAGAATATAATTTTAGTGATTACTACAGTTTGGAAGGAAGAGGTTTTTTCAGGATGTCCTCAGCCTATCTGAACATGCTGTTTGGTATCTATATTTGGCACTGTAACATGATCTAATATTATAAAAATGGAAGGGTTATTGTGCACTAAGACCTAGAATCACTGTGAGAATGGGACTCAATAATTTATTTCTGAAAAGTTTTGCAATAGAGTTCCAATAATAAATGAGATCTTGGAGAAGTTGGCTTTTCTTCAGGAATTTTGTTATGTTAGACCATGAAATCACTGCCAGAAAACAAGGAATAATTCAGATACCTTTTGTAAAAACTTCCCATGGAAATATTAATGTTTACATATAGTTTTACAAGAAAACTATGAGCTATTAAAAAGGGTCAAGTCAAGAAACATGTATAAATGACTCGTGGACAAAGACAACAGGATAGCAGGTGGGAGGATTGGAAGTGGAAGGTGGGGGTGGGTAAGCAGGGGAGAGCAATGGGGGAAATGAGAACAACTGTAATTGCACAACAATAAAAAAATGCTTACTTATTCTGCTGACATGAGATACATCATGAATGATCAGCTAAATTATAAAGAATCCTTAATAATAATATGCCACCTAGCCTCAGAAATATCTTTGGAATCTTGACAGGTAGCATCAGTATGATTACCTGTAGACCATATTTATAAAGTATAGAAAATCATTCTGAATGTACCTTAATTCTCTGACACAGTCAAAAAGTCACCTTGCCCCACAACAAGTTATGATAAAATCTGATTAGTCAGTCATACAGAATGAATATAATAAACTTTGGTTGTGATTATTTAGAATTTTTTTAAGAGATTTTATTTAATTATTTTTAGAGAGAAGGGAAGGGAGGGAGAGAAGCATCAATGTGTGGTTGCCTCTCACATGCCCCCGGTGGGGACCTGGCCCACAACCCAGGCATATGCCCTAACTAGGAATTGAACTGATGACCCTTTGATTCACAGACTAGCACTCAATCCACTGAGCAATGCCAGCCAGGGCAATTATTTAGAATTTTTTAATGTATTCATGGTGTTTCTTAATTGATCCTGTGTTTGTCCATGACACACATACTAGTACAATTCTGGAAAATCATTTTAGAAATGTTTTTTTTATTCTCAAGGTAGATAATTTATTTAAATACAAATTATCTGAATTACTTTCACTTCACTTAGAAATCATAGGTATTATAACATTTAAGAAAATGTATTTGATAGTCAGAAATAAGACATTCTTTCTCAGTCTTGGAGTTACTCCAAAATTTTTTTCTTAATATTTATATTCTGATAGAAGAAAATACAATATTAAATGCACTGGCATGGACAAGTTCTGGAGTTTTTATTGGGCCCATTGGTTTTCCTCCCATGTGCCTATAACTCTGCATTTTGTAATATAACGAAATTGAAAGTTATAAGAAGATAAGATATTATTTAAATATGTCACCTGCATAGGGTGATGCTACAATTTCTAATATCAACATCTATTGTTAAAGGGTTTAAAGGACAGTTTTATAATCTTCATTAATAACTTTTCTTTCAAAGTGGTACACAGCCTGGAGCAAAATAGCAAATCATCTAAAGCCAGCAAACCAAGATATTGTACAAAGCTCGTTGATTTGTTCTTAACACTCTCACAAACAAGTAATGCTCAGCCATGTAAAAGAATGTAGCCAGTTCTCTTATGAAAACTGACAAGTTCATATTATAATGTGATTTTTATTTTATTCTGAAATGTTTCTGTCTTGGACAAAGTAACATCTATCAAATGAGATGGTTATGCCTGACCTGTCATCATGTGTTTGATCAGGTTAACAAAATGTGATATGTGATTAAGTTAACAGAATGTGGTTAATTTTGGATTAATCAACTTTGTTGTCAAATTGCACAATGTGTGGTACAGACCACAGTACCATAAAGTCATAAAGACAAGAATGCTAGAGGTTTACCCAAGAGGAAAGATCTGTGTATCAGCACCAGATAATGAAATATTATTTCCCATACCTTCACCACTCTGATTTTTTTAATGTTTTATATGGCAGACATCTATTTTAGATAACTGCAGAAACTAGATACATTTAGATATGCTTGAGAAAAAACAAATTTGCTATGAAGCATAGTTACAGCATTAATCACAGCTTTAAAAAATTGCAAATAAGGAAGAAACCTTTCAATGTGAAAAATGGTATGTAATACAGAGGGCAAGATGCTATTTTTTAAGTGTAAATTTAAAAGTTTCATTTCTTTCATTGAGATTCTACTATTAGATATTCTTTTAGGTGTTTCAGATGCATCGGTGAAAAAAACGACAAAGGCTTGGTGGAATTTTCCATGTAGTGATGGAAGATATACAGAAAAAATTTAAAGTGATATGTGAATAATTTGTAAGTTAGTAGAATAAAAGAAATTCAGGAAAAATATGGAGTAGGAAAAGAAGGACAAATTGAAAGACAGTGGGGGAAGATTTGACTTGGGGAAGTGGGTATAATGCAATATACAGATGTGTGTCATGGAATTGTACATTTGAAACCTATATAATCTTATTAACCAATGTCATCACAATAATTTAATTAAAATTTTTTTGTTTCAAAAACCTAAATAGGATAGTCAGAGTCCTCTTCTTCAATATATATTCTGATATCATTTAAATGAAATTCACATCAGTTTTGCTTACATAAAATCATACTCAGTTTGGTAAAACAAGGCAGTTGACCACTATGCTGGTGTGTTATATATTTCTATGTCTATTAGTTTTTCTGAATTTGGATTTTTCCTAGGATATTTTTAAATTGCCTTAATTGTGCTTTTTAATATCTGTCCAATATCAACTGGCCAGCTGGGACTTAAAAAATGTCCTGTGACCCAGTTTTTGAAATTTCCAGTAACATATCAGGCTTTCACTTCTCTAAAAAATACAGACTTTACTATGAGATGACTAAAAACTTACTCATTAGCATTTTAGACCAGGACCTTGGTCAATACATTTTAATATCATATTTTTATTGATAATTGTAATCTGAGGACACATTCTAAGACACATGATTTTGTATCAGTTGCAAAATCCTGAGTTATCCTCAATATTTCAGAGATTTGTTGGAAATTCCATCTAAACATTCTATAAACAAATTTGTGTTATAAGACTTCACCAACTCTTGTTGACTGCTTGCTTTTCTCCTCTCTGTAAAACCAGAACTTTCGAACTTAAAGAAGTTGTCTGAATTGGCTCCTCCACACCTCACCCCTAACATGTCTAGGACTCACAAATAAATAAAAACTAAAAAGTTTGTTTTTATACTCAATATCCTATATATTGTAATAATTTTTATCAAATTCTCTCATTTTCACTCTCAGGAGTAATATTCAGTTTTAGTATCTTTTCATATGTCAGCCATCCTTATACTGTTAATGATTTTGAACATCCTTATATGAAACCTCTTGAGTCCTATTGCATTTATCTAATTGTTTAAAATATAACTGCTTTATAGGATCTTTAGGTTTGTTTACTGTTATTAGCAACTTTCCTTTGTTTAAACAGAATAGAAAATGCCTGCGTAGCAACACAAATATGATGATGAAGACAAGAGTTCCTACTTCAATCCTAATAGGTTTTGAATAGTTCTGGAAATAAAAAGTTATTGCTTAGATTTTGTATGTGGTTTATTGTTGCTGTTTAATCCAATAGGATATATGCAGAAGCATCCTGGAAGAATGAGAGTTATCTAGAAACTTTAATGTTTGGACCATTTCCTTAGTGATACAAATCCAGGAGATATAATCTTTGCAAAATATGTTCAAATAACAATACCAGGATTTTTTCCTGATGACATGTAATTCTAGCTTCAGAATATATACTCTACCTTAAGTCCAACCCATGTCTGATAAGGTAGGTGGATTTTATTTACTTCTGCTACACTGGAAAGTAAACACCTAATACCTTTCAAGACTTGACAGAAAAATTATTCTCCTGCTTTACATAGGAGAGCTGTCTATTAAAGGTTTACCCATGAGAAAGCGATGCCACAGTTTTAATACCTATGTGAATTTGGTGCATATCAGTTGATAACACTACCATTTTTCATTTGCAGGAGCAGGAGAATCTGGAAAAAGTACTATTGTTAAACAAATGAAGTAAGTATATATGATTTTAAATGTTTAATATTTAATATCTATACATCTTAATCTGATCATTCTTAAAATAAATACCTCTGGGAAATGTGACTGATAGTCTAAATCTGTGATTTTCAACTGGTGTGCCATGGGAATTGTTTTTTTAATCTTCAGCCAAGGACATTTTTTTATTGCTTATAGAGAGAGAAAGAGGAAGGCAGGAGAGAGAGAGGGAGAGAGAAAGAAAGAGAGAGGGAGGGAGAAAGACAGAGAAAGAGAGAGAGAAATATCATTGAGAAAGCGAAACATCAATATGAAAGAGAAACATCAATTGGTTGCCTTCCTTATACACCACAACTTAGGTGTGTGCCCTGACCTGGAAAGAAACCCTCAACCTTTTAGTGTAAGCAGTGATGTCCAACATTTTGGTGTCTCTGGACCACACTGGAGGAAGAAGAGTTGTCATGGGTCACATGTTAAATACATTGTGACACATAACTACAAAAGTTCTTATAATATTTTAGGTAAATTTATGATTTCTCATCAGGCTACATTCATAGCCATCCTGGGATGCAAGTGGCCCATGGACCACAGGTTGGACAACCCTGGTACAGGATGATGCTCCAACTGACTGAGAAACCAGGCCAGGGCACACAAGAATTTTTAAAACATGCAGCACCTGACTATTTAGTCGGGAGTATTGACCTCTTTTCCCTTAGATTGCCAAATTTAAAAAATGACAACTGCCAACACAACAATAGCTGTCCAATGTGCATGCCCTGTGTTGAACTGTAAGTACAGGGTGGAGCAAAAAAGGTTTACAGTTGTTAGTGTATAAAACATAGTTTACTCATATTTTCATTTATTAATTATTATGTTATTTCCATATGAATAACTGTGAACCTACTTTTGTCCCACCCTGTATATAGGTCCTCTGCCTACTAAAGTTGCATCTTATTGGTCACATCAAATAATTGGATTACATCTGATTGGTTAATTCTTAGTATCATAAATTCTTGCATACAAAAAAAGGTACATTATTTTTTAAAAGATTTTATTTATTTATTTTTTAGAGAGAGAAGGGAGGGAGAAAGAGAGAGAGAGAGAAACATCAATGTGCGGTTGCTAGGGGTTATGGCCTGCAACCCAGGCATGTACCCTGACTGGGAATCAAACCTGTGACACTTTGGTTCTCAGCTTCTGCTCAATCCACTGAGCTACGCCAGCCCAAGGCATTATTATTTTTTTAAAGTCACTCTGGGGCAAAAACAGCAGCCAATTATTATTATTTTGGTAAATTAATAAACTATACCTATTTTTCTGTCAGACCAGCAAAATATATATATTTTTGGTGTGACCCAGAATTTTAACAATTAGTTTATGAGCACCATGAGATAAAAGGGTTGAAAATTGCTGATCTAAATCACACAGAGCAGCAGAGCTGCCACAATTCCTATTCAAACATTTCTCCTATTTTTTAGCAGAAAGCATAGAATATGAGAAATATTATAATTTGCAGTTTTAAATTTTGCCTCTTTATAAGATGGATACTAAAAACAGTTATAAATATATTGATCTGAGTATAAACAGAGCTTTAACATTGTGGTTATAGGCCATTATATTTTAAAATATGTCAATAAATGATCCATTTTGAATTTAGGACAAAATATTTTTAACCTAACTGGTATTTTGGAGGACTCAGAATAAAATGTATTTTAAAGTTATGACTATCATGAATTTAAATTCATTTTTGCATTTATTTTCTCTATTTGCTTCTTTTTAGGGAATAAGTAGACATGCATTTTCTGAGATAACACAAAAGTGCTAGAATTCCAGAATACAACTCCTAAAGGAATAAAATGGCAATTGATAAGTGGAAATAAATATGGCTCTATCACCACTAGAGAATTTTGAAGGACAACTGTTGCTACAGGAGATGATGATAATCATTTTTTAGCTTATTTTTAATTGTATGTTCAAGGGTCTTGTTCTTTGGCACATATCATATGAGGGAATGATTCCAGTTAATGGTGAAATTGTCTATAATCTAAATCATAGCTTTTTTCTTCTTTCTAGGTAATGTCATGTGTGCCACATATCAACTAATATTTAAACCCCACTTTTGAATTGTCACCTATATCTGTAACTACCCTCATTTTAATAATCCATTTTTAATTAATTAATTAATTAATTAATTTACTTTTAGAGAGAAGGGAAGGGAGGGAGAAAGAGAGGGAGAGAAACATTGATGTGCAAGAGATGCATCAATTGGTTGCCTCTCACACACCCCTAACTGGGAACCTGGCCCAAAACCCAGGCTTGTGCCCTGACTGGGAATCAAAGTGGCAGCACTTCAGTTTGCAGACCAGGATTCAGTCCACTGAGACATACCACGCAGGGCTGTAACTAAATTTTTAAACTTTCCTCCTGTCTTTGAAAAGTACAACCCCTTTATCCAGATCATTGGTCATCTTGCTCTCGGGTTCTCAGCTCCATTTTTGCACCCAAGTCATCTCGTATTTTTCTAATGACATTACCACTGTGTTCACTTGTTCTTTTCTTGCAAGTTATAATCATGCACAAATCCCTCTTATCCTTCTTATTTCTCCATTTTCTATGAGGTTAAATGACATAAGAAAATAAATGACCAATTATTTGGCTATATAAAAATAAAAACTTTTTAACATATTATATCATAAAAAATAAACAAACGTGAAAAATTTGAAAAAATCTATAATAAATATGATAGATAAATTACTGAGTATCATAATATGTAAAGACCTATAGATTGTTAGGAAAAACCATAAGCTGCCCAATGTATGCAAATGTGAAGAGACTATTAACAGACAGTTCACAAAAGACAAAATTCACATATCTATAAAATGTATATATTTTAGTTTAATTTCACTAATATAAAAGTTAAAACAATAATGGGCTGTTTTTCATCTTAATAGATTAGCAAATAATAATATCAAAATAATATTACACAATAATGGTGATGTTTTGAGAAATGAATATTTCTCATTACTACTTGTAAAATTATGTCATAGCATGTTTATAAAAATAATTTTGGCAATTATGCACAGTAATCTGGTAAAATAATTATTAACATTTTAAATATATTTTTAGAATTTTTAATAATAAACTAATTTAAATATGAAAGGTTATGAAAATAAAATAATACATATATGAAATGTATGTACAAAGAAACTTCCATCTTATTTAAAATATTAAAATATAAGACAGAATAAAACACCCTAAATTAAAATAAAACATAAGCAAATGGATTGTGAAATTGTGAGATTATTTGCCTTTAAGGCACAATATTTTGCCTCCATTACAAGTTATATGTATACAAGAAAATTTTAATGGAAGAAAGTACTAATGTTAACTGAAAAAAACAAAATACAAAATTACATAAATATCTTTATCTCAACTATGACAAAATAGATAATGTTTCTAAAATCAAAGAACATATACCAATAGTGGGATTTAAAGTTACATTGTATCTACATTTTGAATATTGCTGGGTTGTTTACACTATCTTCAATGAGCAAGTATTACTTCTATTACTTCTATTAGTAAAAAAAATTGTCTTCTGGTTCTGCCCCATCTCTCCTTCCTTTTCTCAGAGTTATTAAGAAATAGATAATGCTAGCTTTCTCAACTCTTCCAGTTCCATTTACTCTTCAACCGTTTCCATTATTCTTGCCCCTGGTGTGTCACAAAGATTACCCTTATAAATGTCAATTATAATTTCCTAATTGCCATTTTTATGAAGTGTTCATATATCTTTATTTTAATTCCATTTGACTTCATTTGGCTTTTCCATCCTAACACTTTAGCCTGGCTTCTCAGATAACTCTCTTCCCCAGTTCACCTCCCAATTCTGTATGCTTTAGTCCCTGATTCTTTAACTAAATCTTAAATGTTGCTGTCACTAATGTACTAGGTCCTCTTCTCTGCTTACTCTACATCTTCATCAAAATTAAAACTGCTAGAATCCAATGATTTTTACTATCATCTTCAAGCAGACTGTCTAGAATATTTCCTTCAAACTCAGGCACTTTGTCAAAACTAGGAAAGTAGATATATCTACCCCTATACTCTATGTATAGGTCCAAATCAGAATAAGCAACACACTCCAAATAAAATTTATCATTTTCTTTTCTAGTTCACTGTACTACATGCAGATGCTGTTGCTATACATTATCACACTGCACAAAAGTCAGATATGCTTTACTTTCCTATAATCCAGTACTATCCAATAGCCACAGCTAATATTAAGCACTTCACTGGGGTTAGTGTGAGTAAGGAATAACATTTTTAATTTCTTTTAATTTTAACTGATGTGTCTAGTGGCTACTGCATTAGAAAGTGGAGCTCTGGTCTCTGTTTTGGGGGAAGAGGTTCTCATTCTTTTCATTGCATAATGTGATGGGTCACAGAAAATGCCCAGCTTATTAACAGCTTATTAATTGAACAGAGCTAGGCATCAACTTGCAAGTAAAGATCTCTATCTCACAGAAATACTTTATGTATCTTATAGAGAAACAAGTTGCTTAAAGTCCCTCTACAACTGGCCTTTCTAAATTCTGCCTTTATTATCTTACTTTATGATAAATGTTTCCTTACCCAATGGTGAAAAGAGAAGGATCAGAACTTGTGACAGGAAGAAAATCTAAATGCCCCCAAGTCTATTTGTAACTGGAATTTTGATGCAATACTGTAATCAATATACCCATATATAACAAGCATCCTTATTTTTCCCTCAAATATTTGGCCAAAAAAGTGTGTGTTATACATGGCAAAATATGGTAATTAAAATTATTTTTCCCATTTTAATTTTGGAAAAGAACTGGAATTTATTTAATAAACTTTTCCCTGATCTATCTATAAAGACATTTTACTGCATTTTTCCATAGCCTTTAATTGACTAATTTATTCTAAGTTATTTGTTTAATATAGAAAGATAAACATGGCTTTATAGTATAAATGCAACAATTATTGGCAATAAAATATTAAAATTAAAGAATAGATATAGGTACTGGCTTTACTCCTTTCACTGCAGAATCCCTTTACTTGAAAGTTTTAATATCTTGGGAAATATTGTGTTCTTTTTCCCCCTAAGCTAAAATTTCTATGTGTATGGATACAACACAGATCCTTAGTAATATGACATCCAAAATAATGCCTACTGAACACAAAGGGTTTCAAAAGCAACAAAAAGAAATGAGCACATTATGCAATAAAGATAGAATAATTAGCATATGCAAAGATTTTAGTTTTTAATAGGTAAATCTTTTAATTTATTATTCTAAAACTATTAGTTAAAACACCTGAGTTCTGATTGAATAAGTGGAAGGAAAAGAAAAGTTCAGCCAAATTAAATGTCTGGGGATTTCAACTTTGAGTACTTAGTGTGACGCACACAAATGGAATATTATGAGGAATTTAATAGCCGGTAGCCCTTAATTACCTACATTAAAAAAATGCCTTTGTTTCTGCTATTAATAGAAAGCAGACACTCCTATTTTCTAGCATGTCTTAAGTGAGAGGAAAAGACATGCATTTTAGAGTAAATTACTTCTCTTCCTCTAGACATGTAAAAACTACACAGTTTCAGAACTATGTATGCAACTTTGTCCTGGGAATCTGGAAATTTTTCTCTTGACAAGAAAAGTAAACTTTCTAAGTAAAATGCTCATAATTTACCTGGTTTTAATAGTGGTTTATCTAGAGTAAACCCTAAGTGCTCTTTGTATTTAGCGTGAGGAGTAAGCGGTGGTGGGGTTTGGAGGGGAAATATGGGCCAGCTATAAATAGTGTCAACAATTAAAAAAAAAAAAAGAAAAAAGAAACAGAAATGCATCAGACCAAAAATCCAAATGCTAAGGTTTACCATTTCAGGCACACATTATTCTCAGCTGGTCTGATTATTTTTTTTTATTTTAAGTGAACAATGACACAAAGAAAATATATCTTTATTTGTTTATTTTCAACCTAAGCAACATTAAACTTCTAAAATTCAAAAAAAGATAAAATAGTGTATTAAACCCCAATTATAATAAAATTCTAAAAATGATAAATGTTCTTTGGTTAATCCATTCATAAAAATAAATAAATTAAAAATCTAAAAACCATAAAGTTGTTCATATTTAGCACATATATATGAACAAAATTCTTCCTTTTTAAACAAATATATAATGTAATTTTATTCAAGCAAGTTATTATTGATGTGTTTTAATATTACAAAATAATCAATTGTTCAACTCACAAAAGCATTTCATGTTTACATTATAGGATCATCCATAAGAACGGTTACAGTGAGCAAGAATGCATGGAGTTCAAAGCAGTAGTTTACAGTAATACATTACAATCCATCCTATCTATTGTGAAAGCCATGGCTACCCTTGGGATTGATTATGTCAATCCTAGAAGTGCAGTAAGTATGCAAATAATTACAGTTTTAGGTTCTACGGTGGAGTTTGAGCAATAGAATATGACAATAAATTTGTAGTACTAATCTATACCAAAATTTAAGAATATGAAACATTAATTTTATTTAGGGTAAGATTTCCTATTTTCCTTTAAAGGAAGCCTTTTTTTGATTGTATGCTATAATCTTATTTAACGTTGACTGTTCCTAGGAGTCAAACTTAGTGTAAAACAATATATTACATTAGAGAAAAATAATGGTTATATTTGCTAAATATGGAAGAGTTTAATCCATAAAAATCAAACTGCAGTATCTCTATATTTTCTTAGTTTGTGAGTCATTTCATGAAGTTTTTAAAAAATAAAAACACTACAATTATTATTGTTTAGTGATGATAACAAAGACTATTGGCACAGGGAAACAATTATTTTATAAAGTATTTTTTAAAAAAGAATTCAAGTTGTATGATTAATTAAAATGTTTTTATAATAAATATACTCAAGTAGTCATAGTTTTGTTAATAAAATAGCAACTAAGTAGTTTCATTTTTCTTCTGTTTTATGTTTTGCAATAAAATTATTTTGTTAAAATACATTTAAAATGCACTTGCTTTAAAACAGTTTATGTGCAAGCATATAAAACCATCTTAGTTGACAAATGAAACATAGTACTATCCAAAGAACAATAATAGTTAGCCACATCCAAAAAAAAAGAGGAATTGTGTACAATTCATAGTAAGAACTCACCTATTTCCTTTTACCTTCCAGGAGCAGCTGGCTGCATCTAGATATTAATTTAACTGTTCCCAGTCTAATTCTTAGATACTTTGTTATGTAAAAATAAAAACCACAGAGGCACAGTATAGTAAATATGGAGAAAAAGGCGATGTTTGTTCTTTCTTCTCTCACACTCATAGTTTAGACCATGTAAATTACCATTGGAAGCCATTAGGAAGAAAAAGAAATATTTCATGATGCTAAAGTTGTTCTTTTTTTTTCCTTAAAGCATAGTTGATATACAAATTATATTAGTTTTAAGCATACAATGTAGTCATCCAACATTTGTAAAGTGATCAGTACAATTTATATAGTAACCACCCATCATGATACAAAGTTATTTTGATATTATGGATTATATTTATTTTATTTATTTTTTATTATTTTTAATTTTTGATTTAATCTTTATTGTATTTTTCCATTAACATTTAGTCTGCTTATACTATCCCCCACTGCCCAGCAATCACACTATTGTCCATGTCCATGAGTCCTTTTTCATTTTGTTCAACCCCTCCACCCATTCACCTCCTCCACCACTAGTGGTCAACCTGCTCTCCATTTATGAGTCTGTCCCCATTTCCCTTGTTAGTTCAGTCTGTTCATTAGATTTCACATATGAGTGAATCATATGGTATTTGTCTTTCTTTGACTGGCATACTTCACTTAGCATAATGTTCTCCAGGTCCATCACAAAGGGTAAAATCTTCTTTTCATATAGCCAAGTAGTATTCCATGGTGTCAATGCCCCATAGATGTATTATCCACTCATTTACTGATGGACACTTGGACTACTTCCATATCTTGACAATTGTAAATAGCACTGCAATGAACATAGGGTGCTTATGTTCTTTCAGATTAGTGTTTTTGGTTTTTTCAAATAAATTCCCAGAAGTCTGACCTATTCTATGTAGCATAATACCCTCTAGGTCCACCAATATTATTTCAAATGGTAACAAGTGGAATCTCTGGGTCATAAGGAAGTACCATTTTTAATTTTTGAGGTATCTCCATACTGCTTTCCACAGTGGCTGCACCAACCTGGATTCTCACAAACAGTGCGAAAGGATTCCCCTTTCTCCACATTATTGCCATCACTTGATTATTTATGATAGCCATCCTGACAGGTGTGAAGTGATTTCCTATTGATGTTTTAATTTGCATTTCTCTGATGGTTAGTGATGTTGAGCATCTTTTCACATGTCTATTGGCCATGTGTGTGTGTTTTTTTGGAGGTGTCTATTCAGGTCCTTGCTGATTTTTTAATTAGATTGTATGGTTTTTTGGTGTTGAGTTTTATAAGTTTTTTATAAATTTTGGATATTAACCCCTTATCAGATGTATCAGCAAATATGTTCTCCCATTCTGTGGGTTGTCTTTTTATTCCGTTGATGGTTTCCTTGGCCATACAAAACTTTATAGTTTGATATAGTCCGATTTGTTTAATTTTTCTTTTGTTTCCCTTACCTGAGGAGATACGTCGGATAAAATATTGTTACAAATAATGTCCAAATTTTTGCTGCCTATGTTTTCTTCTATGATTATTATGATTTTGGGTCTACATTTAAGTCTGTAATCCACTTTGAATTTATTCTTGTGTGTGGTATAAGAAAGTAGTCCAGTTTCATTTTTTGCATGTGTCTGTCTAATTTTCCCAGCACCATTTATTGAATAAACCATCTTGAGCCCATCATATGTGCTTGCTTCTTCTGTTGAATATTAGTTGACTACAAAGATGTGGGCTTATTTCTGGTCTCTCTAGTCCATTCCATTGATCTATGTGTCTGTTTTTATGCCAGTACCATGTTGTTTTGATTACTATGGCCTTATAGTGTAGTTTGATATTAGATAGCATGATTCCTCCAACCTTGTTCTTCTTTCTCAGGATCACTGTTGCTATGAGGGGCCTTTTGTGGGTCCATATACATTTTTGAAATATTTGTTCTAGTTCTGTGATATATGTCATTGGAATCTTGATAGGAATTGCATTGAATTTATAGATTGCTTTGGATAGTAAGGACATTTTTAATTATGTTAATTCTTCCTATCCAGAAACATGGTATGTGCTTCTACTTTTTTACATCTTCTCCTATTTCTTTCTTCAGTGACATAATTTTCCAGGTCTTTTACATCCTTAGGTTTATTTCTAGGTATTTTATTCTTTTTGTAGCAATTGTAAATGAGATTGTTTTTGTGATTTGCCCTTCTATTCATTATTGGCATATAAAAATGCAACTGATTTCTCATTATTAATTTTTTATCCTCCAACTTTGTTGAATTCATTTATCAGTTCTAGTAGTTCCTTGATCAAATCTTTGGGGTTCCCTATGTACTGTATTATGCCTTTTATTTCTTCTTCTTGTCTTATTGCTGTGGCTAGGACTTCCGGTACTATGTTGAATAAGAGAGGTCAAAGTAGACCTCCCTGTCTTTTTCTTGATCTTAAGGGGAATGCTTGTAGTTTTTTGCCCATTGCATATGATGCTGGCAGTGGGTTTGTCATATATGGCCTTTATTATGTTTGTTTATGTTTCCTCTAATCTGACTGTGCCGAGAGTTTTTATCATAAATGGGTGCTGGACTTTATCAATTGCTTTTTCTGCTTCTATTGATATGATCAGGTAGTTTTTATCCTTCATTTTGTGTACATAGTACATTGTATTTATTGCTTTGTGAATGTTGTACCAACCTTGCATACCTGGAATAAATCCCACTTGGTCATAGTGTATGATCTTTTCAATGCATTACTGTATTCAGTTTGCTAATATTTTGTTGAGGATTTTCACATCTATGTTCATCAGAGATATTGGCCTATAATTTTCTTTTTTTATAGAGCCTTTATCTAGTTTTGAAATTAGGATAATGCTGGCCTCATAAAATTTGGGAGACTTCCCTCCTCTTTAATTTTATGAAACAGTTTGAGAAGGAGAGGTGTTAGTTCTTCTCAGAATGTTTGGTAAAATTCACCTGAGCCGACATCCAGTCCAGGGCTTTTGTTTATTGGGGGTGTTTTTATTATTGCTGTACATTACATCCCTGTGATTTACTTATTTCATAGCTGGAAGTTTGTACCTTTTTTCTACTTCACTTTTTTTACTCCTCCCCACATAAAAGTGAACTCATAAGCTATTTGTCTTTCTCTGTCTGACTTATTCTATGCAGCATAATACCCTCTAGGTCCACCATATTGTTTCAAATGGTAAGGTTTTGTTCTTTTTTTGTGGCTGAGTGATATTCTATTGTTTGTATAGGTGTGTATATGTGTTTATAGATAGAGAGACAGATAGATATATGTGCTTGTATATATAAAAAAATGTTATCCATTCTTCTGCCTATGGATACTTATGTTGTTTCCATATCTTGGCTATTTTGAATAACACTGCAGTGCACATAAAGATCCATATATCTTTTTGAATTAGTGTTTTGTTTTCTTCTGATAGCTACCCAGAAGTGGAACTGCTGGATCATACAGTAGTTCAATTTTTATTTTTTTGAGGAAATGGTAAATTTCATTTAGTTCTGCCACTTTTTAAAAAATATTTTTTTAATATTTTATTTATTTATTTTTAGGGAGGGAAGGAAGGGAGTGGGGTGGGGAGAGAGAGAGAGAGAGATATCAATGTGCGGTTGCTGGGGGTTATGGCTTGCAACCCAGGAATGTACCCTGGCTGGGAATCGAACCTGGGACACTTTGGTTCCCAGCCCATGCTCAATCCACTGAGCTACGCCAGCCAGGGCTTAGTTCTGCCACTTTTTGATAAAGAGCATGGAAATGTCCTTAGGGCACATAGTTTGTAAAGCAGAGTCAGGAGTTCTGCTAGGCTCTCCTTCCATTTTTAGCTCACCCCACAACTTCTTTCCAGTAAGGAACATACTTCTCTAGCTTACAGTTTTTTCTTTCACATGGAAAAAGGGGAACTTGTGAGAAATGAACTCCAGTATCCTTTCATTTTTTATCATTCTATTATGTTTTTATTCATGGGTAGTTCATTTATCACTCTGACCCTAGCATTTCCTTTGAACCTAGGATTTTGAACTGGCTCTTGAAAAACAACCTGGTACAACCACTTTACTTATAAAGAAGTAAAAAATAAGCACCACAAAAGATTAGCAATTTGGCCTCCTTTAAATTGCTGGAGTTTAGAGCAAAACCCACTTCCCCTGGTTTCTATTAGAGTACTTCTTCCTATACAAAGTATTTTGTAAAAATATTTGTAATAATTATTTTCTTTCCTCTTTACAGTAATAATACCTGAAACACGTGTTCCTTCTGCATTTACTTGACAATGATTTAATGCTTTAATTTGCATGTGTAATATGCCATGTATTTGCATCATTGAAGTTGGAAATCACAACCTTGCCTATTGCTACTTATTTAAATACATTGTGTACTTCGTACAGCCCAATGTTTGCAAATAAATGATTCCAGTAATTACTAAAGACCTGAAACCTGTTGGTTGAGAGTCTTAATGATCTGGCATTCACATGAAGTGAAGATAATAGACTCTGTACAGTGCTGCCATTATGCTGACAAAAACATAAAAGCAAAGTAATTTATTCAAACTGTATGTTGAATGGAATAAGCAGATTAAGCAGCACTTAGCAATTAGCACAACTCAGGAGTACCTATGTTCTCAAATATCATACATCACCATTGTCAAGTATGACATAGCTCATATTTTTATTTAAACTAATATAAATGATGGCAGTTTCAATCACATTCTCTACTATTTGATTTTAAGATTAATACATTAATTAAGATTAATACATTAAGCCATACCTGGCTTAAAATGCATATTCAACAGATCAATTTCTAAATACTTGTCCTATGTGTAGCATTCGGAGTTCTGATTTTCTATGGCTTTGTGTTTAAATGTGGTTTGTTTACTTATGGTTCTCACATAACCCTTTGTACATTATTACACAGATTGCCCTTTAGAGAGACAAAGAATCTTGACAGAACGTTTACATGAGCTTTTTGGTCACTGGTTCTGTAAGTTTGGACAAGTTACTTAATGTCTCTAATTTCAGTCTCTTTATCCAAAACTGTTAACACTTTTCTCACTGAATTACAATGACTATTATAGAACAAAGCAGAAATATAAGAAATCTAAATACAAAGTATTGCAGGATGTAACTCCCAGTAAATATTAAGTATTAATATTTTTAGTAATCAGTCTGAATATAGGCAAGTGAAAATTTATGTATTGAAGTCTGCATATCTGACATTACTTGAAAAAATAATTTTCATTAAACTATCAATATTTTTATATGGAAGACATCTGTCTGTGCACTAGGGATATGCTGAAAAATATGCAGTAAAACATGCAAAAATATTCAGTAAAGAAGATGGAAATAGTACTAGCCCTCAAAAGAAGAAAGACATATTTAACAAGTAATTACAAAGTGTCAGCTATCTCAAAAGGGCAGCACAGCTGGATGTGGAGGTATTCAGGAGTTCCTCCTCATTCTTTGACAGAATTACTGAGAAAGGGAATACTATTTCTAGTGGGGATGGAGGAGGACTAATTAGTCTTGAGTTTGTATAAGTTCTGTGAGATCTCTACATGTGCAAGCAGTTGAAAATGTGCGTTTGAAGTTCAAAAGATTTTTTGGGTAGACATCTAAATCTTGCTGTCATTGGCATACCTTTACATTTCAGTGTATAATCAATTACACTGAGGAAGTGGATGGGATAACAGAGGACAAGTGCTTAATTTAGGAAGGGCTTTAAAGAGAATAGAGACATGGGTAAAAGTACTAAAAAAACTGTAGTATTTTCTGGTCATTTGAGAGGAACAGGAAACCATATAGGAGAGGATGGAATAGTTAGAGGAAAACCAGGAGTTTGTGGAATCACAGAATTCAAGACAAGGTTTCTGAAGAAAGGTTATCTACATTGAAAGGCCATGAATGAAGTATATGTAAAAGGAACCTATTGGGTTTGATAATATACAGGTCATTGGGTATTTAATGAGAGGTTTCAGAAAAGTTTTGGACACAGAATGCATTGAAGTATGTTGAGAAATGAGAAGAGGATATGGGAACAGTTTAAATACAATTTCTGGAGCAATAGCTGAGAAGTAAGGGAGGGATAAGATTTACAGAAAAAAGGAATTATTCTTGTTTTCGTTTAATATTTAATAGAATAATGTCATTAACATAAAGCTTACAAAGAGAAAAAAGCTGAAGAAACAAAAGGGATCATAACAAAGGCATTTAGCAATTTCTATTTACACTTTCTGACTTTTATTATATTTATAACATCTAGAACATCCACTAGTCCAACATATAAGAATGCTGAAAGTTCTAACACTTTTATCACACAATCTGGGTGGTTTTCTGACCATTTTTGACAAAGTACCCTACAAAGTGAACCCTACAATCTGAACAAAGAATATTGATTCCTGAAGATGCTCTATGATAAAAGTTCTGTGATCAAATAAGTTTGACATATATACATAGTACTCAATATTACAATTCTTAGAAATTTGCAAGTGATATTAGTGATAAAAGGCTCTGAAAATCTGTAGCAATAAACCTGGCATTTTAAAACTGGCATTCCCCTAAGTTACTAGATTATGATATTCTTTCCTTCCTTTGATAGATACTTTCTGCAATTTTTGGAAATATGAGGCTTGGGTTCTGAGTGAGTTTCATAAAATTTAAGGACCAACTGAGGTCTCTAATTTTGATGAGGAAATTCTGGGTAACCTGTAGAGAAAATATATATTTTGCTTTCTAGCAACAGTTCCAGAACTATGTAAACTTGAATGAGCCATTCTAGAACCACCATAATTCTCATGCTTTTCCAAATAAATCATAAGGAAATAAACTTTCTTCAGGATGCCATTCATCCCCACTTTGAGCCTTAGGAAAAAAATGTGGGAAATTGAGATCCCTTAAAGTTTCTCAAGAGCACATGGTCTGAGTTAATTAGCATATTTAATTGATTTATTCATTCAACAATATTTCAGGGGCATATACTATGTTTTAGGTTCTGTTCTTAGTCTTAACAGTAATGAACAAAATAATAAAATCTCTGCCTTCAAGTGCTTACAGCCTAATGTAAAATATACATTTGCTTTGTATATTTTTGTAAAAAACAAGTTTTGTTTTTTAAAGCATTTCCTCTATGGCAATATTATAATGAAAACATGGAACAGACTGACAGCTGCCAGAGGGGAGGGAGAAGGAGGGGAATGATGGGAAGGAGAAACAATTAGTCAAGGACCATGTGTGAATGACCCCTCAACATGCGCAACAGGGTGGAGATGGACAGTAGGGGTGGGGTGGGGGGACAGGGGTGCATGGGGGTAAAAATTGGGACAACTGTAATAGAATAAATAAGAGGTTTTTTTAAATGAGCTGAGAGAAGAAATAAAAATAAAAGAATAAAACATAAAAACTGTTAAAATAAAAAAAAATAAAGAAATATGTACTATATAAGTATTAATAAGTACTATGAAAAATCAAGGAGTGTAAGGGGCTAGAAAGTAATAAAAGAATGGAAGAAAGGGTCACCCTGGATGGCATCCTTAAGGGACTGGTGTTTGGAAAGACACCTGAATGAATGAGCAACAAGGAGGACATGAAAGGAGCTCTGAAATCGGGGCTGGGGAGAGCAGGAACAGTAAGGAATCCAGTGGATCTTGAGGAATGGGGAAAGGAAGGGAGGGGAGAAAGAGACAGAGACAGAGACACAGAGAGAGAGGAAGGGGGGAGGGAGAGATAAAGAAATAGTGATGAAAGGAAACACATGGGTCAAAACATGTGGAGCCTTGTGAGCAATACTAATGGATTTGGTTTTATTTTCAGTTTAATGGGAAAGTACTGGTGTTTTTAGAATAGGGCAGTAAGATAAGCAGTAGGAGTTCAGTTTTTAATCAATTTGGCTGTTTGTACAAGACAACTTCTTATAATACCTGTTAATTTTGATGTTACATATTTTTAAAATTCAAATTTGTTTGGTGGGTCCTATCCCTTAAACATATGAATTTTGATTCTTTAAATCAGAGCTTCCCAACCTTTTTGGCACCAGGGACTGGTTTCATGGAAGACAATTTTCCCACAGACTGCAAAGAGGAAGAAATGGCTTTATAGCCTGCCACCAGATGTAGCTTAATTGTCACTTGCCACTTGCTAGTAGGGTTTTGATATAAATCTGCAAGCAATTGATTCATTATTGTCTCCATGTAGTCAAACCTCTCTGCTAATGATAATCTGTATTTGCAGCCGCTCCTCAGTGCTAATAGCATCACCACCTCAGCTCTAGGTCAGATCATCAGGCATTGGATTCTCATAGGGACTATGCAACCTAGATCCCCCACATGCACAGTTCACATTAGGGTTCCTGCTCCTGTGAGAATCTAATGCACCACAGATCTGGCAGGACGCAGAGCTCAGGTGGTAATGTCAGAGATCAGGAGCGGCTGTAAATACAAATGAAGATTTGCTTGCTTCTGTTCTTAGTCTTGTCCAGTCTTAGTTCTTTGCTTGCTGCTGTTCATCTCCCGCTGTGCAGCCTGGTTCCTGACAGGCCACAGACTGGTACTGGTCCTTGGCTCTCGGACCTGGAGAATGGGGACCCTGCCTTAAATTATTGTGTGAGAACTTTAAGTAGCTGGAGAACAACTTCAACAATAGAAATGTAGTATGTCTAATAAGAACTTTCTTATGTTTTTTTAAACTGTACATGTCCAGGGATTCCCAACTCAGGCTGCACATTGTGTCACTTGAAGGATTTAAAAAATATATATCTTTGCGGAAACTGACACCCAGAAATTCTGACTTATTTTGTTTGGGTAAAGGTCCTGGTATCAGTATTTTTAAGAAGTGCCCCACAGGTTTAAAACAGTGCCATCAACTTCAGCTATGAATTCAATAAAGTAAAAAACAAAAATCTAGAAAGACAAATTGATAGGATTGCTTGCTCTTGGCGAAGGTTCTAGGATTGATATGATCATCAAAAAGGATTTTCTGACATTTAAATGTTCCAGGTGAGACTATGTTCATGACATCTATATAAACAAATTATATTTAAATTAAAAATGGAAATTTCAAAAGAGAAACAAATGAGTTTATTAGCTTGGTTTGTAAAGGTGTGCTAACTTGTAGGAGACCGTTCTGCATGGTGTGGGCCCAGCTCCCATTCAGACATGCACAGGACCCACACCCACAGATAGGTTCTCCCGTGGGGAATCAGGCCTGCAATGTGCCTAGGCCGCATTTAGTCTTGCTCTTGCTAAAAAAACTCCCTCACCCTGAATTGAGGACATTTACTGCAAAGTAACTTCCTAAAATCCATGCTAAACCTTCCAAGAATGAGTGTAACAGGTTCAACCACTTTGCCTTTTCATTTGCAAATATCCCTTTCTGTGATGTGATTAGCAGCATTGGCTCCTTTGTTTTCTGTAAAAGGTAACCAACCAAAGCAAACCTGTGCATAGTAAATGAGGACCATCATGTAATAGGCAGAGAAACCCAATAAAGGCTGGTCAGGGCAAGGGCCAAGGCTTTTGCTCCCCTTGAGAGAAAAGCCATGCTGTCCCTTTTCCTCCACTGGACTAGGTAGTCCATGCGAATGTCTCATTGCACCCATAATGACTCAGACACTGCAGACTGGTGTCTGCATCACTAACTGGGTATGTAATTTTTTTCCCTGTAGGGACAAAGTTGTTTGAGCAACTTTCATCGCATCATTTCTCCTAAATGACATTTTCATAGTGGAAAGAGCTACATAAGTTGATTCCAGCATAAGTGCCTGTATCATATTTTGCTGACTTTGCAGTTCTCTCTCTGATCCAAATAGTCAAGAAGAAGGATTTAAATCTTACCCTGTGCTGATGCAAGAAAATGGGGTCAAGCCTTTGATTTGGGTCATTTGAAGTTGTTGGCTTAATGGTCACTTAATCAGTTTGGTTTGACAATAAAATCTCAATGGGAAGAAAGACAAAAATAAGATTTTTAGTCTCAACAGAGCCTCTCTCTAATATTAGGAAACATACCTTTAGTTTTTCATGTAAAGAGTAGAGTTTTAATAAAGCAGTGAAATAAACTTGGAATCAATTTAAAATAATAATAATTTAAAATGCATCAGAAAACCAGCAAATACTTATTGGACATACTCCTGACATTGCACAAAATATATCTGGGTTTGACTCTTTTTCTGATGCTTGTTGTCTTTACTGATTCATAAAATTAACCACCTAGCTTTCGAGTCCTTATTTGTAAAATGGAAAAAAGAGTGTCTATATAACCGTTGTGAGAATTGTGTAAAATATTACATGTGCTGGCTGTCTTGAGAATATAATAACATGTGCAGGATAAAGTATAAGATTTGGAGTCTGACAACCAGAATCTGACCCCCTTCTTCTTCTCTTGCCTGGTCTATAATGGTCAGTAATTAGTTTGAAACTCAAATTCTTATTCTTAAAAAATATTTTTCTCACAAAATAAATTTGATAAGTAGTTTAGATAAACTGTGGGCCATATTATTTACTCATTTTATTTCTTTCTGCTCCTGTCAGCTCCAAATCTCATCAAGAGTAACATAGTGCATGCTTACTTTTCTTTTTTTCTTTTCTTTTCTTTTATTAAATTTATTCAGGTAACATTGGTTAATAGGGTCACATAGGTTTCAAATGTACATTTCTATGATACGTGATCTGTATATTGCATTGTTTACCCACCACCTAAGTCAAATGATCTTCTGTCACCGTATGTTTGGTCTTCTTTTCCTTCTACCACCCTCCCACCCCCTTCTCTGGGGTAACCACCATACTGTTGTCTGTCTGTATTTGTGAGTTCCAGTTTTATATTCCACATATAAGTGGAATTATATGGTTCTTAGCTTTTTCTGACTGACCTGTTTTACTTAGCATAATATTCTCAAGGTCTATCCATGTTTTCCCAAATGCCCTTCTCTTCTCTTTTTTCTTTTTCATGAAGTCTGACCCCTACCCTATTAACTTGCCTCAAATGAACAACACCACATAAATGTTTAAAACTTTGAATGGATCAAAGTATTTATCATTACTCATTTATATGGTTAATCTAAATAAGTACATGATGACAAATAGTATATATCAATTTTTAAGTGTAATTTTAGAAAATTGAGTTTTATTTTCCATTTTTGTTCTAAATTTTACATTGTGTTTTTATTTCCTAGGAAAACAATGGCTAAGATAAAAGAAAAGCCAATTTAGATCACATCCATTACCCTTTTAGAACATTTTGAGAATCTGAGATCTCAATGGATTTACACTAAAGTATTATTATCCCTTTTTACATCATATTCAAAAGTTAATTATCTATACCAAAATATCCTATTTTTAAAATTATAACATTTAAATATATTAGTTTTGCAATGGAGAACTCTTCTGGGTATCAGCCAATGATTATTAGGAACTTTAGTTTTATTAACCTTAAGATATATAGAATAGATGTTCAATAGAATTATTACCTAAAGAAGTAACATAAAATCATACTATTGAAATGCTCTTTTTAAAAAAAATAGAATGTTATTTAAAATAACAAAATGCTTTTGTTCTTTTCATAAAAACATTGCCATAGGAAGACCAACGACAACTCTGTGCGACAGCACACACCCTGGAAGATGGTGGAATGACGCCTGAGCTGGCTGAGGTGATAAAACGACTATGGAGGGATCCGGGAATCCAGGCCTGCTTTGAGAGGTCATCTGAATATCAGCTCAATGACTCAGCAGCTTAGTAAGTGAACACATTGTGATGAGAATTGTAGTTAAAATATTTCAAATTAAGAATTATAACTGTATACTCTGCATTCACAATCACAAGTGAGCTAAGTAAATGGCTTTACATTGTATTATACTAAAATAAATGTAATTCAGGAGAAACAAAAAAGATCAAAATGAGATGTAAAAAAATATAACCAGGGCAGCACTTTAAATAATTAATTTTGAAACTATTTACCTGAGATCTATATGTTTTAAATATATTCTCTGAGTTAAAAAGAATCAATCATTTTCATCATGCTCAATGTAAATGCAGATTGGTGACATGCACAGTAAGTTTGGGGCTATTCATTTCATCTCTATCCATGTTACTAAAGTCATGTTCTAAAGTAGTCTTATTACTGGCACATACTTTGGGTTTCCTTTGATTCCAGGAGCACGATACAGAGTTCTAGAAGTAAGAAATTGATATCCACAACATTTGAATATTTTGGAATTCTTTTTGAGTCTCAAGAAAGATTATATAATTTCTATAGCTATCATTCAGGTAGCAATTACTAGCCAAAAGCAAATTAGGAAGTGACATTATTTATAATTTCACTATCAATTTTGTTTCTATTTTAGTAAATGGTTCTTATTCCATTGTCATATCCCTACAATATGTGTATATATGTCTATATATGTAATCATAGTTTAGTTATTAATTCTATATTTCCATCTATGCTTATGGATATGTAAAAAAGGATAGAGTCTTTTTAATGAACCCCCAACACAACAGAACACTCCATCAGCCCTTAAAAGAAAAAAACATAATGTAAAAGTGAAAAAAATGCAAGATTATTTTAGAATAAAACAATAAAGCTTGCATGATACTTCAGATTTTTAATCATGATGGGCAGAAGGACTATGGAGAGAAAACAAGCCATATAAATTCTAGGAAAAGATAAGTCTTCTGTGATTACTCTTTCACATGCATTTTAAATTCCAAACCCAAAGGACGCATCACCCTTGACCAGCTCTTGTGTCAGTGATGAAGTAGAGAATGAATATCATCCTGTGATTATATAAACTTAAAAAACTTTTTATAAGTACTTCAGTACCTAGTCACATTTTAATACTAAGAGGATTCTTTGAAGTATAGAAAACATTGCTTTTCTATATAAATCATTAATAAAAGCAGTCACAGTAAGAAATTGAAATATATAATATTTTCATAAAAAGTTGCTTAGAAAGTTCTGGAAAGATGAAAAATATTAGATAAATTAGATGATAGAAAGCTGTAATTAGTTTTAGGTACACATTATATTAAACATGATTTTTTCTTAAAATACAATAAGAAACATATTTACAGTTATATTATCATATGGTTACCCAACACTTTGCTCTTTGATAGCAAAAAAATGTACATAATGTAGTCAAAATGGGCAGATAAAATGACATTTTATTGTATTTTCTAGACTTATAATATTTGGTTTTATTTTTTTTTATTTGTTTGGACACATAAAATATATTTTATACTGGCACTATCATATAGATTCATATTAAGAGCAATTTATCTGTTTTTCAAGTTAAACACATGGACACAATATCTATTTGCACCCATCTTGCAAATGTTCCTGATAATGTAATGGGTTTTAATATCCAGATTTATTGTCATGGAAGTAGAATAACAACAGTAAAGTTAATTCCCCCCGACACTCCCATGTCTAAAAAAAGACTTCACATAAAATAAAAAACATTAAATGTTAACTTTTTGTTTTTATAGATCCTTAAAAGGAAATAGTAAGTAAAGGCTTGTTAAGAAAAAAATAACTGAATGGCTAATTTTTCCTCCAAAAATTAACAGCAGCTTTTTCTCAAGTACTGAGTAATATTTACATTTTAAAACTAGAAAATATAATATCAGGTCGATACCAATCTATGTCTATTTCACAGGGATTATATAAAGCAATGGCTTCTTTTCTTTCCTTCCTCTCTTTTCCTCTCCCTTTCTCTCCCTTCTCCTTCTTCTCTTGTCTTTCTTTTCTTTTCCTCCTATTTTCTCTTTTCCTTTCTTCTGCTTTCTGGCATTTTTTTTTTTTTTTGGTGAAAGTGAGATATTTGTTCATCTCTCAAACATAGAGGCCCTTCATGGTGAAGCTAACAGAGACGAAGTACTAAACAGTATAAGAAAAAATAATATTGTTGGTAACATAACGCCTCCCGCACATAGCTACTAGCAAACTGAAGGAAACGAGTCATGACAGTGGCAAACAGGGGAAGGAATTTAGTTAATACTTGGTGGTTGACTCATTGGGGCTGTCCAGTATGCTGTTGAAATTCCATATGCCTTCAGACTTAACACAGATTTGACCAGGAAAAATAGTGTTTTTACATGAATAGAAAAAGAATCAGATATTTTTAAGTTATTTGAGATCACACACACACACACACACACACACACACACACACACATACTTAGGGCATCTGATTTGGTTTAAGTTTGAGCCCACAGGCTTGAGCACCCAAATCCTGTATTTGTTTTTAAAAACAAATGTTTTAAATGCAAATATGTCACTCTACTAACACTTCTGCTTTGTTTGAAATGATTTATATACGCAAATAAAATACATTAAAATGTGTCTTTCTTTACCAAAGCATTCATTTGGCTGTTATTAAAATGAACTTAATATCTATCATGGCAAGTATGTTTTTGTTTTGTTTTTGCCCCTCCATGAACCAGTTAACCAGGTAGGTGGTATACCTACCACCTATGTAGACTTTGTCCAAAGGAATTTGATTAACAAAATAAAAAATAGATGAGCTAGAAAAATCTTTCAATATTTTCTTATGATATATTTATATCTTTTCCTTTTTTAAGAAAATTGAACTTTATTAGACTAAAACATGGTGATATATTTCATATTATACACATATGTATTTCTGAAGTGTGATTGTCTCTTTGTCCTTGGCCAAAATCCCTTTGAAGTACTTACCTATTCTAAGTTTATTTCATCTTAAAAGAAGAAAGATCCAGCCCTGGCTGGTGTAGCTCAGTGGATTGAATGCGGGCTGTGAACCAAAGTGTCACAGGTTCGATTTCCAGTCAGGGGACATGCCTGGGTTGCAGGCCATAACCCCCAGCAACCACACATTGATGTTTCTCTATCTCTCTCTATCTCCCTCCCTTCCCTCTCTAAAAATAAATAAATAAAATCTTAAAAAAAGAAGAAAGATCCTTTAAGAATAAATTATCTATGTTGCTGTTGAACTTATTTTTTAACAAATGATAAAACAGCTTTGCTTTTTTGAGGCATTGTGCTAAGGCATAAACAACTATTCAACTTAGTCTCTGAAAAATTCAAATTTAAATAATAATATTCAGTTGGATTCTACCTCTCAAATTCTGTCTATAGGGATGTAAGCCTATAATCATCTTCCTATTTAAGCTACGCGTGTAAACTTGGTTCAATATAATGGCAAATTTGATCATTAAAAACCTTACCAGTCTATTACTATATCTATATAACATTTCCCCAGAAATAGCCATGTTGCTAAGCTACTAAAGCTTTTGTATCAAAAGTCTATAGCAGTGGTTTTCAACTGTTTTTAAAGTAATAAAACATTTATTTTAGTCTATAAACATTCTCTGGTTTCAAGGATGAAGTTAAAAGCTGTTTCTTTCCTCTAATCTAATAGACTCTTCTCATACAGCACACAGCTTAATCGGGCCTCTTCCTATCTCTCATCATTCCTAGATCCTGTAAGCAGAAAGAGGATAGTATTCAGCCTGGTAACAGCAGGGTTTTTAAGTATGGCCTCCAGGGAAGAGTGGGACACACTGATGCACTGATGGAAGAGTAGAAGAGGCAGGCGTGGGTACAAAGTGTAGACTCAATTTTCCATCCACAAGAATGCTGGCTCGGGGGTAGATGAACAATTTCATGAATTAGTTCCAGTGTGAACCAACAAGAAAGTCAAAATTTTATTTCTTAAAATTCAAAGTGCCTAAATACATACTATAACATTTTGAGATTAATTTAGTGATCATTAAACAAGTGATAATTAAACAAGTGATCACTATTACATCATTTGGATGATGTAAGTCTAATAAAAAGAACTTTTCTCTCAAATATCTATGATTACACCATCTAATCTACCACATATGCCTCATAAAATGCAAGCTAATGCAGCATTTCTCTGTGTACTTTTAAAAGGGGCCCCCACTCCCATGGGTCAGCTGTGTATCACTCTCACTGCTCTGCCACATCCCTCCTAATAAGCTCTTGTAATGGTCATAAGCAGAGTTTGAAAATTACCAGTCTGGAGCTTCATACTTTTAATAGACCCTAAACAAAAACCATCATTTGTTATATATCCTGGTATCTTCAAATGCAAAGTTAAAAATATATATGTTATTTTATTGTTTTTTAATTAGCTACCTTAATGATTTGGACAGAATAACGGCTCCTGGATATGTCCCAAATGAGCAGGATGTTCTACATTCTCGAGTAAAAACAACTGGAATCATTGAAACTCAATTCTCCTTTAAAGATCTTCATTTCAGGTATAAGCAAATGTCTTCCCTATCAACAGAAAAATCTGTCATGCTCAATAATTCTGTGCAGAGAAAAGTTCTAACTCATTTTCAAGTGCAGCGAGTCCCTGGGAATGCTCACTAGGACTAGTTTGCTTTCAGTACAACCGACCTTTACTGCCCTTTTTTCAGCCTCACATGTGGACCCTCATCCTGAGCCCCATCCTTCCCTCCAAGAGCAAGTGGGAGCTAGATTTTATTTTTCTTACACCTGAAACTGATATCTTACTTTAAAAAGGAAATATATTTAAATAACACTTAAGCAACAGGTGCCAGAGGTCCTATTTCCTTTGCCTTCCAACCCTCCCATTTGCTTGAAATAGTCTTATTAATTTGTTTCCTTAATTTAAAAATGCAAATAATTGAGAAGAGAATTATTTGAATATGATGCTACTTACTGCAGTAGCAAAACCTAATTTAGAAGTATGATTTGGTTATAAAAATGAGGCCATTATTTCTGTTGCCTTTCCATTCTCGAGACCTTCATAGAAATTCAGTCACACAATTACCCCTTTACTATACCAAGAAATGCCTATAGAAATCCGTATTGTTTTGTTAGAAAGTGTCCCTTGACACTTAAGTACCTCTTCCTATCAATTGTGGATAAGAAGGAATATTAAACATTAAAACCATGTTCTATATGTATCCTTTAAAATGAAAAAAGTCACTAAAGTATAATTAATAAGGTCATTCACACATGCAATAAGAAAAGTAATTTTTGAATAGTATAAAAACTAGAAAAGAGGTGGCAATTTATTTGTATCAATATGTAAAGAAAATTTTATTTTAGTGGGATAAATGTTTTTAGTTTTTTTAAGTATTAAAATTGGTGAGACACAATATCTAATTAGAATTAGATATTAGGTTATTTACATAGATGGCTGGGATATTTTACAAGTTGATATGGAAGAAAACTCTTCAAAATTTATACCTAAATTTCAAGCCCAGAGATAGTTTTTAAAAACTCAAACCAGTAAAAAAGGACCACAAAAACTGGGGTCAACATCCCCTGTTGGCAATGTAAGCACAGTTTGTCTTCAGTACTGTCATCACTGTGGTGCCCTTCCTCCTCGGCAACCCCTTTCTCCAGCCTCCTGATCTTTGATCCAGTTTCCGTGGTTTTCCTCTGGAAGCTCAAGTCCAATTGCTTCTCTCTCCTCTGCCTCCCCTAAGCCTATCTAAGCATTTTTGGCACACTTGTCTTTTTTTTTCTTACTCTCCTTTCTTCTCTCCAAATTTCTCACTGAAACTCAGACCAGAAACTAGGTGTAGGCCTTGAGTCTAGTCCTTCCAAGATTCCAAACCACGTTCTCCATTAACTAGCAGCAGTTGTCAAGGAACAAAGATACCTTTTCTTTACTTATCTAGTAAGTTTGTTGTAAAGTCCTAGCAGAAAGTTATAATTTGAGTTAATGTATCTTACACAAGCTAATAGAATTTCCAAGATCCTAGATTGTCTTGATCATGTCAGTTTTGGAAATTAACGACACATTTTGAACACATAGAAGCTCACAACCCTGGGCATTCTTTACGTCACCAACCAATTCTCAGATACAAGCACCATTATAAATTATCTTTTTTTATACAGCTGTTCCTTGAACATGCAAGGCATAGAGCTGTTGTACATGCTGTTCTCTTCATCTAAAATGTTCTGACCTTGGATCTCTGCAAAAGCTGGCTTCTTTTTATCTTAAGTCCTCAAATCAATGGTCTTTCCTCAGGGAGCTTTGACCATCCTATTGATTATTCGTACACATCCCTTGTCAGTTCTACAAGCAACAACAGCATGATAGTAAATGTATAAGAATGAGCTCACGGGGACAAAGGGAGGGGAAAGGCTGATTTATGGCCCTTGATGATTTCCTTGGTGTAAACACCCTGACACAATGGCCAACCTCCCAACACGATGGGAGGTCACTAATGTAGAATTGGGGAGAAATACAAAGAAACAGCTCTTACTAGCTGTGCCAAGTGAGCAAGTATCAGTATACCATTGATATATGATTCTATTTTCTTCTCTTTTTAAAAACTTATCAGTATATGAAATCACCTTTTTTCTTCTTCAGTTTACTCTTTTTTGTTCTGCTTCTGCCTCATATGCTCTGAGCTCCAGGAGGCCAGGGGCCATGCCTGTTTACAGCTCTGTCTTCTGTGATTATCAGTGTGGCTAGCATAGAGTCTATGCATATAGTTGATTCTTGCTGGATGAATAAATGTACATTTCACTCTGTGTACACTATCTTTACTATACTCAGTTACACCCTGTAACTGTACATAGTGAACTAGACATCGCTGTCCTTATAAAGATTAAAGAATGAAGAAATGAAGACTAAAACTAGGTCAAAGATTTCCCCAAGTTCAAATATAGTAGTGCTAGAAATATGATTAGAGTGCACAAATTTCTAACTTCAAAAACCACACTTGTTATGCTGTATATCACTGGTGGGCTATGAGTAAGTTGGGGTGGAAACAATTCTTTTTTTTATAAAGTAAGCACTTCTTCTAATGTTGTTGGTTATTCATAATTCCCTTCAGAGAGAAAAGGGGGAATACAATTAAATGACAGCCTGTTCAGGAGATATCTTTGAGTTGACAGGCATCTATGGTGATTCCCAAGCCTGTGATTCTAAAACTAGGATACAGGATGATTGCCAATGAGCATATAAAGCCTCAGAAATCATGTTGATTTTCTGGAATATTTATTTCACTCAGTACTAAATATTAAAATATTCAGAAATTTATAAAACAAATATTCTTAGTATACTACATTAGCATAAAATTTTTAAAAACCAGTATTTTAAAGATATATTTTACTCATAATAAGCCTCTTCAGATTAGACCTCTAGACCTCTCCATTGGTACATGATGCTTATTTTAGTATTTGTGTGCCTTTGTAGTTCTGTGGTTAATTTTGTACACATTGTCTTACATGTCTCCTAGTCTACATTCATATACTTCTAGTTCTTATGGAGGAATGAGAAAGGTTTTGCCAATTCTTCATTACAGTATAAATGGCAAAATGTAAAATGTTTGTGAATTGGATTATGAAGCACAGTTAGTGCTTATTTTGACATAACATTTTCTGTACTATGCAACCACTACCTCTTTGCTATCCACTGAAATAAATTTTCAGCTCTTTTCTTTCTTTGATAGGTTTTGCTTCGCAACTCAAGAAAGTAAGTTATTAAAGGCATCTTCTATAAGAAGAGAATGCAGGGAATTTCTCTACAAAATATTTTAAACAATAAAATTTTTTAAAGTATTTAAATTCTATTATAAAATATTAAAAATACAAATACTTGTCTTCTTATGGAATTACTTAAAATCATTTAAATACGGAATTAACAATTATGGGAATTTAGAGACCCTGGCTCCCTTATGGTTGTAAGTCCTTTTGATTCTGTTTTTTAATCATGAACAATTGAAGAATTTAGAATGACTTCTGTGCATATACTTTATGTCTGCGAGGACCCAAATTTTTAGAACTGGACACCAGAGCATTTGGTTAGACCATTTGGCTCTGGCTGTGCAATGAAGGCACAGATCCCTCTGTGGTCCCTGTCATATATGGAGCCATCTTAAGAAGTTATATCAGTTGTGATATAACCAAATCTCTTTAATAAATCTCATTCAACAGAAGAGTTTAAAATAAATTTCAGCTCAAATTAGATCTTATTTTTCTGTGGTCAAATATATAGATATCAATAATTATAATTTCTCCAAGAGAATCACATACTTATAGGATATCAAAAACATCTAACAAATAAATTAGCTGCAGTAGCATTATTGACTTTTGGCTATCCTATGTTATATAATGATTTTGCAAGCACTGTAATGAGCAGGTTAATAACAATGTATTCTGATACGAAGTATGAATAATCTTGTGAGGTAAATATTTAGCCAATTGTTATATAAGTCTACAAAATTCAAAAGCTTCCTGATTATTTAAAATAGACTATAAATTCAACTGATTATTGAACTGTTTAGTATAAAGCCATAAAACTCCGATAACTTGCCCTACATGAATGCTATGGGCAATTTAACAAATTATTGGTGTTCAGTTGTCAATCAAAAGTCTGGCCGGTCAATTTTTAGATACATCATATATTTCAAGCATTTAAAAAATTAAAAAATGTAATAAAGATCAAATAAAACACACAAAAAAGGAGGAATGCTACCTTAAGTATCTTACTTAATAAGAAAATATGTATTATCAAGACAAAAACAAAAACCTTTACCCAAAATGAGAACTGCAAGTTCCCTTCAATATCATTATGTCACTCTGGTTGCCTTAACTTATTTAGGGAATTAAGGGTATTAAAGCTGCATTACATGCCATTCACCCCATTTATTTTCTGTATAGATTGGCCTAAACTAAATGAAAAGCATAATATAACTTTTCTTAAAGGTAACATAATATCCAGAAGAATCAATATAAAGACCAAAATGCCAGCTATTGGTCTGATTTGTTAATGAGCATTTCAAGCCAACAATGTTTTCATTACTAGGAACTCTAAATATTTTTTCAAAATTTAAAAAACATCAGCATGAAAGAAAGAAGATTATTCTCTCTGAGGTAACATATTTGGTTGTCATGTGAGGAATCTGAGCAGTTATCCAAAGTCACCTTAAGATTTGCAAGATTTGAATATACCTAATTAAAAATATGAATGTGATTAAATAAAGAAAGTTTTCACCAGAATAAATGGAAATAAGTTAGTTGTCTATTAAAGCAGAGAAAAAGAGGCTTAAAACAAATGCTAACTGGACTAACCCAAGCCCTGTTTTGTGAGGAAAACTTAAGATGTCTTGTGAATTGGCTCCTACAACGTCATCATTCTTACTGTGGAATTTGAACATTGAGCTCTCAGTACAAATATCCCTTTCATCCAGTGACTTTTGTCCTGGTGCCATGATTAGTTAGTTCTCTATTATAGGATACCCACCATGGAAGCAAACCCTGTGGAGAGGATTAAAGCCAAAAAGAAAAGAAGAATTATAGAATTTCTCACGTATTAAAATCTAGTGGATGGGAATGCAAGGAGTGGTTTTAGTTTGAAAAAGCCCACCATAATAAACCTAGTGATCCTAGTGATGTATACTCCATCCTCAGTTCACCAAGTTAATCTACAAGTTAATGCACATTCATCCAATCACAGTATCACATTTTGTTGCCAACAAATGATCCGTCATATATTTATATATGATTGAATAGACAATATGTGTAACACCTAGAATCCAGACTGCCTATACTATCTCCATTAGAAAAGTAGAAAAAAAAAACACCTGAAAAGGGGAGAATTTGCCCAGTAACCTGTTGACAACACATGGAACTGCCATCTAAACTGGGGAAGGAAGATAGGCTACCCAGAAAAGATAATTTCAATTTTCTTGATGAAGTTTTGAAAATTCAACCCTCATCAAGTAAATTGCAGACAGTATGTCCTATTCAGGGACTTCTGGTCTAAATAAATGTATTTAAACTTAATGAGATTCACAACAAAACTTAACAACTTTCCCAGCATAACTACCATTCCCACAGAACCTATCATGGTGCCAGTTACATAGCAGCTTCAACAAATATTAGTTGAATTAATAAGCCTTGGGCTAATTGCTTAAAGGGCTCATATGAAAAATAGAAATAATAATTGTACCTGCCTTGTAAGTTTATGGTGAAGTTTAATGGGTTAACTGTTGTAGAATGCTTATGCCTGGCAAAGAGTAAATTATTCATAGCCATGTTATATTAGGATTAAAATATTACAGTTGGTAATGTAGGGATTTACAGAGGAAATGATCTGAACTATTTTTATTTATCCCACATTTTATACTTCATTTCAATATATGTAATTTTAATAAAACAATAGATAAAACTTTATTTTTCAAAGTTTGAAAAGAGACTAAGATTACTTTTAGGGGCTAACAAATCATTTGACTAAAAATTTAAAGGTCTGAATGCATATTTATTATCCTTGCTTTAATAAGAATATTGACTGATTTTTTGAAAAATAAATGTGTTGGTTCATTTTCACATAATGGAACCTTAAAGTCAAAATCTTGTTCTCTTCCTCCATTTATATTGCAAAACTGATACTGCAGAGGTTTTGGTAATTGGTAGCACATATAATAGTCTTTATTAACACAATTCAAACTTCCAAGCCATATGACTATTAAACTCTTAATATTAATGAGCATCATTAATATTTCTCTTTCAACCTACTGTTGAATGGAGTGATTTTACATTGGTGTACATCTATCTGCCTATTAACCTATCTATCCACATACAGGGTGGGGTAAAAGTAGGTTTACAGTTGTTTGTATAAAAAATAACACAATAATTATTAAATAATAATACAAGAAAGAACTCTGTGTTTTGTAAACCTACTTTTTCCCCACCCTGTATGTACACAGGGTATATATTTGAGGAGTTTCAGTTCTATATATTTGTTCTATACTTGGTTCACATGTGCAGGTTGAGGTAGTAGAGACATACAAATGTACAATATTTTCAATTATCATCAGTAAGTCATCTGATTGACACTTACTATTCCAAGTATAATTATTACCTTTGAAATCTCTGTAGAGTTGAACACTTCTTGATAATATCTTCATTGGGACTATTACAAATGTCCCATAGTTTATTTCTTTGCCTCAAGTCAAAGTGACTGAAACATAACAACAGAAACAAAAGCAAAAAAAAATGTGAATTCCCTATGCAAAACTCTCTGTCCCCCATTGGCTGCAATATAAAGTATCATCTTCTCCTGTAATATAAAAGACCCTGTAAGTGTATTTCTACCCTAACACTTCAGGCTTATTTTTGCCTGCTTAAATCCTTTGTTCTTGCTATTTCCTCTGTTACATTCTTCCCCAGGCATCTGTTTGGCTCAATCCCTCAAACTGAATTTTCTTAGATTTTTACATAAGTATCATCTTCTGCATGTCTAATCACTCCATTTAAAATTACAACCCACCCCCTATATGCCCCATTGTTTATGGGTACCCTAAGTCTATTCAAAAACACACACACATACCCCTTCCCCACTACCACCACCACTACCGCCAGATTAGAAGCTTCTTGAGGTTGAACCTCTAATGCCCAGTATGACCAATAAATATGTGTTGAATAAATGAATAATTATGAGGTCATATATCTCAATGGTTTTACCTTAATCTTTACATCCCCAAAATATAAATTACTTGTTTATCACAAACACACCATATTCTCTCATTCCTCGACTTGCATGTGCACTTTACATGAAAATACCCTCTCCATCCCATTAAAATGGAATATACTCATTTATTTAGCAGATATTTATTGCATGTCTATTATATAACAGTCAGAGTGCCTGGCACTGAGGATATAGCTGTCATTAATATAGGTAAGGTCCCTGCCCTCTTGAGGCCACTATCTAGTAGGGGCATAACAGATATTAAGCATGTAAAAAAGTAATGACTGATTGTAACAATTACTATAACTGAAATAAAGAGACTGATGTCACAGAAAGTAAATGAGGGATAAAGAGAGCGTTCTTTGTGGAGGAAATATTAACACTGACACCTGTTGAGAAAGAAGTGTTACATAAGAAAAAAGGCAATCATGTCATATGGAAAGTATGTAGACAGCAAAAATCCTGAAATATCAAAAAGTTAGGTTTATACTAAAGGAGTTGAAAGAATAGCCTTATGATTGAACTGTATTAAGAAAAGGAAAGTTGCATGAACTAAGCTTGGATAGGTAAACAAGAACTAACAGAGTTAGAGCCTTTGTGGTCATTAAACTAATTTGTATTTGATTCTAAGGGAGGAAAGAAGCCATTGAAAAGGAGAGCTCTTGCAGTGGCCCTGGCCAGGGTGTTGGTATCATATACAAGAGGAAAGGAGTTGGAAAGAAGTGGTTGAATTAGGAACTGCCATTTGGATGTGTTCCATATGGATGTTAAGGAAAAGAAAGGCATTAAAAATTTAGCTCCTGGTTTCTGTATTGATTTGCTAGGTCCACAATGGTGCCTTTATCAAAATACAAATTTTCTTTTTTATATATATATATATTTTATTTATTTATTTTTAGAGAGGGAAGCGAGGGAGATAGAGAGAGAGAGAGAGAAACATCAATGTGCGGTTGCTGGGGGTTATGGCCTGCAACCCAGGAATGTACCCTGGCTGGAAATCGAACCCGGGACACTTTGGTTCCCAGCCTGTGCTCAATCCACTGAGCCATGCCAGCCAGGGCCTGAAATACAAATTTTCAAACACCTCCTATGAGTAAATTTCATGATCTCCCAAGCTGACTTAAATCTTCCTCTAGGCTTACATTCCATATTGTATATTAGGATATTTATCAAATATACTGTAATAATATATTTGATTCCCTGTCTACCAAACAGAGGGCTCTTTGAAGATAGTGACAGTATCTTTCATCTTTGTGTCACTAGGTCTAGCACAATGTCTGGCAGGGGGGTCCAAACCGTGGCCTGTGGGCTGCACACAGTCCAGGATGGCTATGAATGTGTCCCAACAGAAAACTGTATATTTACTTAAAACATTATGGATTTTTGGTTTTCATTAGTGTTTGTGTATTTAATGTGTGGCTCCAGACAACTCTTCTTCCGTGGTGACTCAAGAGACACCAAAAGGTTGGACACCCTGGTAGTACATGGATCTATTTCTGGGTTCTCTATTCTGTTTCATTGTATCCATGTGTATGTTTTTATGCCAATATCATACTCTTATAATTAATATAGATTTGTAGTATAGTTTGAAATCAGGGATCGTGATGTCTCCAGCTTTATTCTTCTTCCTCTAGATTACTTTGGCTATTTGGGTCTTTTGTGGTTCCATACAAATTTTCGGATTATTTGTTCTATTTCTTTGAAAAATACCATTGGAGTTTTGACAGGGATTGCATTGAGTCAATAGCATGGCCATTTTAATAATATTAATCCTTCCAATCCATGATCAAGATCAATAGTCATTTGAGTAAATGAATAAATGAATGTAGGAAGGGCTGAGGAAATAGCCAAGATTCATAGTATCTGGACTATGATAGCTTTCAATTTTCTTGTGGATTATGTTAATGTAAGACTATATATAAACTTTAATCAAAATGTCTTAAGACTAATAAATATCTTACTAAAACCCTAAACTACTTTAAATTTTCCACATGTTCAAAGTCAGTATGTGAATTATTTTACTATCATTTGCATGAATTAAAAAAGTATACAATGAAATTTCTTTCTTAGTCTTTGAGCTGCAAATTGGCCAAATAAGACATTTTATAATCAATAAAAATGAGGAGCATACGTTTTAGAGATACAAAAAGTATCCATTTATAACTCCCAATGTTAATTTTAATGTGGAGTTTGGAGGAGAATTGTAATTCTATTATTTTTGTTTTTTTTTTAAAGAATGTTTGATGTAGGTGGACAGAGATCTGAGAGAAAGAAATGGATTCACTGCTTTGAAGGAGTCACATGCATTATATTCTGTGCTGCACTCAGTGCCTATGACATGGTCCTGGTGGAAGACGAAGAAGTGGTAAGTCTAGAAGGAAAATAAGGCCAGCGTGAAAAACAAGCATTTTGTTCCAATATTACTACCACATTTTCCAACTTAAGGTCTTTCAAAGATGTTACTTCTAGATCATTGTTTATAGTACCCAACAATATTTTACAAATAATAATTCTGCACATTCTCATCTTTTAAACTGAACAGAACAGAATGCATGAAAGTCTTCACTTGTTCAACAGTATCTGTAATCACAAGTACTTTGCAACCACCTCCATTGTCCTGTTTCTCAATAAAAAAGATCTCTTTCAAGAAAAAGTGACCAAAGTACATCTTAGTGTCTGCTTTCCAGAGTACACTGGTAAGATTCTTTTCATTTAATTACAGAGTAGTAAATTCTTGTATGTACCTTTATATCCCTGTCTGGATCTTGACATGTAATATTTATTAGATTGAGACGTGTGATAATTTTTGAGTCATGTGTATAATCCTAACTGTAAAGAATCTTATAAAGAGGAAACCTCTCTGCATTGTCTGCATTAAAGCAAAGCCCAAATGAATAAATTAAAGGTAGTTAGATAGATGGGGGTTGCTACTCCACACAATGTATCAAACAACATAGCAAACTATTATCCCAGACATTATAGTAGGAATATAAGCTTTATTTCAATTGGATTTTTTAAAAGATTTTTAAAAGTTTATTTATTTCTAGAGAGTTGGGAAGGGAGGGAGAAGGAGATGGAAAGAAACATTCATGAGTGAGAGAAACATTGACCAGTTGCCTCTCACATGTACCTCGAACTGGAGACTTGGCCCACAATCCAGGCATATGCCCTCACTGGGAATCGAACCAGCAGCTTTTCACTTTACAGGTAGACACTCAGCCAACTGAGCCACCCCAGTCAGGGTGCAAATTGAATTTTTTCTTTCTTTTTTTTTAAATATATGTTGTTGATTATGCTATTACAGTTGTCCCATTTCCTCCCTTCACGCCCCACTACCCTGTACACCCTCTCCCACCCACTTCCCCCCCTTTAGTTCATGTCCATATGTCATACTGATAAGTTCTTTAGCTTCTACACTTCTCATACTATTCTTACCCTCCCCCTGTCTATTTTCTACCTACCATCTATGCTACTTATTCTCTGTACCTTTTCCCCCTCTCTCCTCCTCCCACTCCCCTGTTGCTAACCCTCCATGTGATCTCCATTTCTGTGGTTCTGTTCCTGTTCTAGTTGTTTGCTTAGTTTGCTTTTGTTTTTGTTTTAGGTGTGGTTGTTAATAACTGAGTTTGCTGTCTTTTTACTGTTCATATTTTTTATCTTTTTCTTAGATAAGTCCCTTTAACATTTCATAAAATAAGGGCTTGGTGATGATGAACTCCTTTAACTTGACCTTATCTGAGAAGCACTTTATCTGTCCTTCCATTCTAAATGAGAGCTTTGCTGGATAGAACAATTTGGGATATAGGTCCTTGTCTTTCATGACTTGGAATACTTCTTTCCAGCCTCTTCTTGCCTGCAAGATCTCTTTTGAGAAATCAGCTGACAGTCTGATGGGAACTCCTTTGTAGGTGACTGCCCCCTTATCTCTTGATGCTTCTAGGATTCTCCCTTTCATTTTAATCTTGGGTAATGTAATTATGATGTGCCTTGGTGTGGTCCTCCTTAGGTCCAACTTCTTGGGAACTCTCTGAGCTTCCTGGACTTCCTAGAAGTCTATTTCCTTTGCCAGTTTGGGGAAGTTCTTTATTATTTGTTCAAATAACTTTTCTACTTGTTGCTCTTCATCTTCTCCTTGTACTGCTCCTATAATTTGGATGTTGTTACATTTTAAGACGTCCTGGAAGTTCCTAAGCATCTCCTCATTTTTTTGAATTCTTATTTCTTCATTCTTTTCTGATTGTATGTTTTTTTCTTCCTTCTGGTTCACCCCATTGATTTGAGACCCAGTTTTCTTTCCATCACTATTAGTTCCCTGTGCATTTTTCTTCATCTCACTTAGTGTAGCCTTCATTTTTTCATCTAATTTGCAACCAAAATCAACCAGTTCTGTGAGCATCCTGATCATCAGTGCTTTGAACTGTGCATCTGATAGGTTGGCTATCTCTTGGTCATTTAAAAGTACTGACTCTGAGGCTTTGATTTGTTCTTCCATTTGAGCCTTTTTTGAGGGGGCGGTCTGGTCATGCCTCTTATGTATGAGGGGTGGAGTCTTAGGTGTTCACCAGGGTGGGGCAACCCAGTTGCTGGGTTGTAATGCCGTACATGGGGGTGGGGTCAGAGAGGGAACAATGGTGCTTGCTCTGCTCTCTGTCAGACTTCAGTCCCTTCCTCTGCTTCCCCCAAGCAAACTGGGCCTTTCTGGTGCTGATTCCTGGGTGGGTGGGCTTGTGTATGTTCTAGGACCCCATGAGTCTCTCCAATGAACTTTCCTGTGTGGCTGGGAGTTTCTCCTGGCACCTCAACCCCCACAGGTGTTTTCAATCAGTGCTTTTAGGCTTTAGTTCCTGGTGCTGGGTCCCTGGGTTGCGAGGTCTATCTCAATGCCCATTTTCACCTGGTTTATCTGCACGTGAATATGTGACTGGGGATAGTCAGCTGCCTTGCGTGCCTCATTGGTCTGCTCATTGCCTCCCCGTGCCCAGGGTCTGCTAGCCACAGCCTATGTGCCTGAGGTCTGCCAACTGATCCTGTAGTACTCCAGCCACTGCTTTTTCCTGCCATGACCCCTCTCCACCAGCCACCAACTCTGCCCCTCTTACCAGTCTGGATGAATGGTTGTCAGACTTTTGTACAATTCAATTTACAATTCAATTTTCTGTCTGTTCTGGTTGTTTTCTTGTTTCTAAATTTTTGTTGTGCAAGGAGGTACAGTGTATCCACGTATGCCTCTATCTTGAGCGGAAGTCTCTGGAATTTTTAATGTTTCCCAATGAAGCCTTGGTATGTTGCTTTAGATCTCAGGGGTTTTTCTTTTTTCTTTTTTTTTTAATTTCGTTTTTTTAAAGATTTTATTTATTTATTTTTAGAGAGGGGAAGAGAGAGAGAGAATCAATGTGTGGTTGCCTTTCACATGGTCCCCCTGGGGACCTGGCCTGCAATCCAGGCATGTGACTGACTGGGAATTGAACCTGCGATGCTTTGGTTCACGGCCTGCGCTCAATCTACTGAGCTACGCTAGCCAGTGATCTCAGGGGTTTTTCAAAGTCTGAATTAAGTTTCCTGACAAACAGCATATGAATTTGAGAGCAGTGACACCTCTTTTTCCAGTTTTCTTAGACCCTAGAGTTTTAGTGCTGATCCTGTTAATCAATGATTATAAATGTCAGGTTCTATAGAGGGTTATTTTCCCTTTGGAGACTTTTTGTAACTATATGCTCTTAGGTAATGAAATTAGGTAAAATGAAAATATTTATACTTTAAACACAAATACAAGCCTGATTTCACCACCTGATACATGGGTAGCCTAGGTACTAAGTGGAATCATATTAGGAGTATGACATTCTGTCATACTAGCTACATCACTAGCCTATAATCAGTACTAATATCTTTCTTCTGTATTTATAAATAGTAATTATATGTCCACACATTTATCATGTTATTAAACATAATTCTATATTGAATATACAAATTACATATGGATTCAGTACTTTCTTTTCACTACTAGAATTTACTTCTCAGAGCGGTTTTTAGTTTAGAACAGAAAATAAGAGTACCCATATACTCCTCCTTTCTGGTTAGCTCCCACAGTTTTCTCTATTAACATCTTGCATCACTGAGGTACATTTGTTATAACTGATGAACAGATGACACATTATTGACTAAAGTCAATAGTTTGCATTAGCCTTAGGTCTTTGTGTTGTACAGATCTATGGGTTTGCCAAATGCATGTCATGTATCCACCATTACAGCATTACACAGAGTACTTTCACTGCCCTACAAATCCTTGTGCTCCACCCATTCAAGATGCTCCCCTCCCCCCCCACCCTTGGGAACTGCTGACCTTTTCACTGTTTCTATAGTTTTTCCCTTTTCTGAATGTCATATAGCTGTAATTAAACAGTATGTGGCATGTTCTAACTTTTTTCAATTTTAAAAGCAATATTCATTTATATTTCCTCCATATCTTTTCATGGGTTGATAGTCTATTTGTTTGTTTTTATTGCAGAGTAATATTTAATTTAATAAACAAACCGGTATCTTTATCATTTCATCTACTAAAGGACATCTTGGTTGCTTCCAGTTTGGGGCAATTTTGGATAAAGACACTATAAACATCCACATGCAGGTGTTTGTATGCACAAAAGTTTTTGTGTCCATGCCAAGCAGTACTGTTTATAGATTGTATGATAAGATGGTGTTTAATTTTATAAGAAATTGCCAAACTGCCTTTCAAAGTGGCCATACCATTTTGCATTCCCACCAGCAATAAATGAAAGTTCCTGTGGCTTCACATCATTGGCAGCATTTGGTGCTGTTGGTGTTTTGGACTTTAAGTATGTTACATTGTTTTAAAGAATGTCCCTCAAGGAATTTTCTTCCTGGTAACAATAAAGTGGGGAACAAATCTCACTGCCTTGGAAAATCTTTATGCTACTGCTCTATCCTGCACTAGGTCTCCGGAAGCATACTCTGTTATAACCCTATCAGCATGTCCTTTTTAGGTGTTCTGTATTTGTTGGCCTTTTTCTTTATTATTGCCTTTTCCCAATGAATTCACTTTGTGTCCTGCTACTAGTCCAAACTTTCTCAAGCACAGCTTTCATTGGCTTTTTATTTAACTGTACTAAACCATCAGTCAAGAATAGTTCTCTATAATCTTGTGTTTCTCATTTTAGCTCCTTTGTTTAGTTAGCAACATAATTCATACTTTGGCCCCTACCACCTATTCTTCTTGATTCACTGCAATCCTTCTATAAAGTCTTTCATTTTTATCCAACCATATTCTCCAAAATGTACATTTACTTCTCAACCCTACTTTCAAGTCTAGTGGTACAGTCCATTCTCACTCTCACTTTTGTTTTTCACTCATAAAATTTTTCTTTGCTCTTCTAGGTATTCCTCAAGGTCCAGCTCAAACACTACCTTATTATGTAGTTTACTCTACAATTTCTATGTTTCTTCATTTAGTTCATATTAAAACATGCATACATATACACACACTGCCTTTGACATATATTTAGACTTTATTACTCACTTGGTTGTGTAAATATATTAGTACTTCTATTATATTGTTAACTTTTAGATGTAGCAGTTAAATTTTAGCCACTGGAATCCCCCAGTGAGTAAGCATAGTTCCAAGCACAACATAGGTATTTCAGGAATCCCAGATAATTGCCGCTGCTAATATTGATTGTTTAAATACAGAGTTAATCAAATAGAAGCACACAAAGTAAAATCCTAAAACTTACTGATACTTATAATTTTATTTTAATGCAATTAATATTTACTTATTTTCTTTTTAACAAGGGCCAAATACATTTGAAGATGCAGGGAACTACATCAAGAACCAGTTTCTAGACCTGAATTTAAGAAAAGAAGATAAGGAAATTTATTCCCACATGACCTGTGCTACAGACACTCAAAATGTCAAGTTTGTGTTTGATGCAGTTACAGATATAATAATCAAAGAGAACCTGAAAGACTGTGGACTTTTCTAATCAATCTTTTTTTCTTCCATCTGGCTCATGTATGTTTTTCAAGATATAAAAGGAATGGTGCTGGTGCTGTGTGATATGTTTAGTTTTAATAGATAATCTAGAAATATAAGTAGCGTTATAAAGCATAGAGGTTTCACACAAAGTTTTAATGTATTGTCACCTGTATCTGGATCAGTTTAAATTTCTCTAGGACACTGAGGAGGGGTTGTCTTTGATATCCTCAGCTCTAAAAACTCATACGTTTTTGTAGTTCTATATCAGTACGTACCACTGATACCAAATTTGCTTGGAAATTAATTTCTGCATTGTGACTTATTTTTAATCACTGACCAATAAAAAACACAAGGCAATCCACATTATTTTCATTGGCCAAATTTTGGCAGGCATTTACTTTAGTTGATAATGTAATTGTTCCTGTACTACAGACTATTTGAAGATGATATATGTGGCATTTTATTGCCCATTATTCTATTCAGTCAGATGCCAATAAAATGTTCATTTGTTGATGGGAAATTACATATGCAAAAGGAATGCATGCAATTTTATGTTACTTTTTTCCTTAGAAAATATTATTAATGCTGAATTTATCCCTAGAAGTGAGGATTTCAATAATCTATCTCTTTGCACCAAGCTGATTGAAAACAAGAGACAATGTATGATCAAGTACAGTGTAAAGCTTTTTAGGCTGAACAAGAACTCTGATTGGGGCACTCATTTCCCACATTTTATTCCAGGACAGCAAGGAACATTATTACAGTTGATGGTTTGGGGTCAATTCTAGACTGCCAGAGAGAAGAGTAATTCAATGTTTTAGCATTATTATGCTTTGGTTTTGTGAATAAGAAGTAGGAAGAAAGAACAAGTAAGTCATTAGGAAATTGTTTTTAGAAGAGAAAGACTCAGTTTCTCTATGAGGACTGTATGATCCATTCTAAATATTGCATGTTATTCTAATAGTCAAAGCCTGCTTTTAAAAAGATAATTTGGTGCCTTACAATCCAAATCACATTATTTATGAACAGAAAAAATGAATTTTCTAAGTGTGTACCATTTACAACATATAATTTTCAAGCATGTCTCAATATTCTATACTCTCAACACTTACATCGATAGAAGAAGGTGATATAGGTCAGAATAGTAGGCCAATGCATGAGATTTAGAACTACTCTGAAGAGAATTCTAATTAGGTTTTTACATTCTAGATGAGATGAAAGAAGCATAAATTGAATAATTTGCCGATCTATAACTCAGGTTGACTTAGTTGCCCAGTTTCTACTCCATTGTTCTGTCATACATATCCTTCCTAAAACCATAAGGCTGGTCACTACTCAGTTACCTAGGTACAGCAACTCTGGCTTTGTCTTCAAACACAGGAGTCATAAATAAATTTGTCAAATAAAAAATGTTATAAGAAAATCTATTTTGAAATTCTTTGGCTGAATATATATTGTTAAGGAGTATAAGATACCAAGGACAAGAAAACCATGACAAAATATTTAGTTCAGGCACTCAATAAAATTTTCCAGTTAAGAAACAATATCTATATAAGAATAACTCAACATTTTGCTAGGATATATTCAATGCTATGAGACTCTAAGATTACAAATGCTATCTTTCCATCCATTGTGCTTTGTCATTTTTTTCCCCTTCTACTCTAACTTATTTTTTTTTCTCCTCAGTGTAAGGGTAATTTTCCAGGAAGGACTAAGATATTTTCTGAAATATTACTGTAATTGTTTTTTAGGTTTTAACTCTGACTTACCATTAGGAATCATCCTCTTTTGGGTAATATAGGTATAAAGGGTGGGGTGCAAAATGGTTCAATTTGTCTTTTAAAAATACACAATTCATGTCAATCTGTGCAAAAATTTGACAGGTACCAATATTTATTTATAAAATGTTGTTATCTGAGAACTTGAAAAATATGTTAAATGACGAAACTAACATTAGAGGTAAGTTTGGATTATTAAAACAAACCAAAAAAAAGACACACATATATACCAATCTTGTGAATGAAAATAAAAAACTTCTTCAGAATCAAAAGTAGTTGCTATGCTAAATGATAAATTTTGATTAAAGAGATGATTAATAGAGAAAATATAGATGTTTGTATTATTTATTTATTACACTCCTTAAATTTAAATTTGAGTCTATTTCTGAGTTTACTTTTAAAAGTTTTAATAAAAATGGTTGGTGTAAGTGCACAGCATTTGGAGCTAATTTGTAAAGAATAACAAAATGAAAAATATGGAAGCTATGTTTTAACTGAAAGAAATTCACTCTGAGACTAGCAATGTTAAATTGCTTAGAACTGAAACACCTGTTTCAATTAAAACTTCAATGTTTTAACTGTACGGTTAAGGTTTTTGCTTTTATAGTATCTCAAAAAAGCAGTCTTAACCTTTTTCATTTAAAGTTCAAATGTCATTATACTGATATTTTCCTATTTTCCTTTTCTGTTATTTGGGATTTCTTTTCCTGACCCCAAATGTTTCTGAATCTGACTTACCTTAGATTTTTAACATTCCCAACTCATTCATTTCTAAGATTTGTTCAATTGTAGCCACAATACACTACCATACCTCAAGGATCTGGTGCAGGCTTATATACAATGGGCTCATTAACAACTATTCCTTGTTAGAAGTGTTTTCCAGAAGTATGAACTGGTCAATAGATAAGTCTTTATATCATGGGACTAGTGACTAGAGTTTTAAATGAAGAGTATTAGGATATAATCCTAGCAGTGGAATTGTTGGGTCAAAAGGAAGATCCATTTTTAGTTTTCTGAGAAAATTCCATACTGTTTTCCAGCAATTCCACTGCTAGGATTATATCCTAAGAACCCTAAAACACCAATCCAAAAGAACCTATGCACCCCAATGTTCATAACAGCACAATTTACAATAGCCAAGTGTTGGAAGCAACCTAGGTGCCCATCAGTAAATGAATGGAACAAAAAAAAAAAAAACTATGGTATATTTATACAATGGAATTCTATGCAGCAGAAAGAAAGAAGGAGCTTCTACCCTTTGCAACAGCATGGATGCAACTGGAAAGTATTATGCTAAGCAAATAAGCCAGGCAGTGAAAGACAAATACCATATGATCTCACCTTTAACAGGAACCTAAACAACAAAACAAAGAAACAAGTAAAATATAACCAAAGACACTGAAATAAAGGACAGACTGACAGAGTTCAGAGGGGAGAGGGAGGGAATTTCAGGGGAAAAAGGTAAGGGTTTACAGGAAGAAGTATAAAGGACACATGGATAAAAACTTGGGGTGGGTGGAAATGGGAGGGAGGAGGGGAGGGCTGGATGGGTGGGTTGGGATGGAAGTAAAAGATAGAAAATTGTACTGCAACAACAATTTAAATAAAATTTAAAAATAAATAAATAAATGAAGAGTATTAACTAGGTAATACTGTTATGCCAAAATAAAATTGTTGGTAACTCTACAAAACACCCTGAAAGGGGCTTTCAAATTCTGTGAAATATACAATATACATTATAGAGATCCAATATTTTGTTGATTGACAAAATTTATTTAAAATATTAGTAGTTTTCATATACATCACACAAACAGGTAAACTACCTTCTCGGGCCATGGAACCACCCTACTAAAGTTTTTTTCTTAATCTATTATCCTATTTAATCACAAAGTGCATTTTAAAATACTTGCAGAGAATCACTCAGGCTTGACCTTTAACAATATAAATACAAGGAGAGTAAGTGTTTTGTGTTGATTTATGTGTTTTTACTGTTACACTACTCCTCAAAGGTAGATGTGTTGATTAACATACACAGCTACTAAAAATAAAAACATTTGTAAGAACTATAAGAGATATCATGAATCTTCCAACTTTAAAAATAGGAGAGACAACCCTCTGCCTGCAGTGGAGTAAGCACTCACAAAAGCAGTTGAGGCTCTCTTTCCATTTAGGTCTTTTCTCACATTCTTACAAACATTTATAGCCACATGGGGGCACACTTACATCGTGTGTTTTTCTACTCAAATGTTGCAAAAGTAATAAACTTGGATCACCAATAACTTTAATTAAACATATAATCAAAATCCTATTAAGAAACATAGTTCATTTTGTGCTTCTAGTTCAGTAGTAAATGACCTGATAATCATAATAGGCACTATTTTAGTCAAATCTGTGAATAACAAAGCTATTGAAACATCTCCAAATTTGTTTAGTATTATGAAGTCATCTAATTTTTTCTCATTCTCTATTTTTTTGCTATTTTGAAACTGCTGTTTAAATCTAAGCCACCATTAATTTTGTAAAGCATGTTTTTCACTAATCTGTATTGTGCCTGAAATCTCAATTAGCTTGCAGTGACAGGTAGAAGAAAACTAATTTGATGCCTAATTACTATTTTGTAAGAGTAATCAATTGGTTGCTTATTAATGTGTATTTTTTTAGTAAATCAAAGTAAAATTTTACTCTGCTGTAGCATTAACCATTCCATTATTCTGTTTATTACAACTTTTTGCACAATCACCACCCCAGAAAATCAAGAGGAAAATGAGTGCTGTGACATTTTGCTATTATAGAAGCTGCCAACACAGTATTCATTAGTACAATCTCTCCCTCTCTCTCTCTCTCTCTCTCTCTCTCTCTCTCTCTCTATATATATATATATATATATATATATATATATATATATATATAGCCTCTTGAGACATATACAGACAAATGAACTCAACATTTTAAAAGTTAAACTCATGGTTTAATGAGTTAATTAAATTTAAACTCACCAAATCTATGTCATCTCCCCAGATCTCTCTCAGTTCTTCAATCCAGACTTAATAGAGAAAATATAGATGTTTGTATTATTTATTTATTACACTCCTTAAATTTAAATTTGAGTCTATTTCTGAGTTTACTTTTAAAAGTTTTAATAAAAATGGTTGGTGTAAGTGCACAGCATTTGGAGCTAATTTGTAAAGAATAACAAAATGAAAAATATGGAAGCTATGTTTTAACTGAAAGAAATTCACTCTGAGACTAGCAATGTTAAATTGCTTAGAACTGAAACACCTGTTTCAATTAAAACTTCAATGTTTTAACTGTACGGTTAAACTTAGGTTTAAACCCTTCTTTTATCATGTTTCCTATCCCAAATTACTCAACAAGTTCTATTGATTCTACATGCTAAGTTTTGTCTTCTTGCTGTGAAATATCTCATTCTTCATGAAGAACTAAAACACCTTCACTAAATATAGTTTAAAAAGTGTTTTTGAACTAATGAAACCTGACAGTTACTTAATCCTTGAACTCAAAAATTTAAGTCCAGTCATTTGTGAGTTTTAACTTTTTAAATATAATTTGTGGGACCTCTTAAATGAAAAATTGAATAAAAATTTTTAAGAAAGTTTCAATAAATGTCTACTGTTCATGAATTCAGTCTGAACCATCTCTCAGTTATGTTTCAATTGTGACATTATAACTAGCATCAGTTTCACTTTTTAAAGAGATTTTGAGACAAATTTTTCCTGATGCATAAAAATGACCAGACCAAATTACAACCAGCTTGCAATCTATTAAATTCACACAGTGAGAATGGTGAATGTATACAATTTGACTCTCTGGTGGTCATATAATAGTTGATAAAATTTGTTGTGATATTTACCTGCTGAAAATAATATTTTCACTTTAAAAGTCTATTTCCTTTTTAAACTGAATCAAGTCTTACTCTATGAAAGGCCTATCATCAAACCCCATTCCAGCTTGGCAGGTATCTGTTTATGTTATTTTTATGAGCCATGAGAACAAAAAGCCCATCTGAGCATGTAGCAGTTTACCAGTGTTCCAACCCCAGGAGGTTGGCATATCAAACATTTACATAGTAATTGTGACATTAATCTCCAACCATCAACTGACTAAGGCTGTTAGAGCTATACTGGAAATGTGTTGCAGTTTTAAATCACTTTATCAAGTAACTCAGGTGGTTACTTGATATTTTTTTACTATTTCAACAAGGAGTAACAAGAAGCAAGAACGGTATAGCTGATACCTAGGTTATGTTAGCTGAATATAATAAAACTACCATCTGGTACTCAAAGGGCATAAGTTATTTTTGATCATATGTCTATATGAGGGATTTCCTACTAAATAGAATGTTTTCAAACTAGCAGAAAATTTGCTCCTTTTAAACCCTAGTATCTTAAACCATAAAGAGTACTTCAATATTATTATACTTTATCTATCAGAGGTAGAATATATTCAACATATTTTATCCTTTCATTAATGATCATAATCACAATGATGAATAATTATTATATTGTAATGCAATGATACTCTGAGCATGAGTATCATTTCATTTAGGCCTGTGGGTTTTATTTTATTCATTGTCATAGGGACTCATATGTATGAAGAGCTAATGTAAGTTATTGGGAGAAAAACCTCTTGCCTTTAAAGACAAACAAGCAAGATAAACCTCCTCTGTAGTGTGAAGAAAATACATGTAAGTAGGAGTGAACAGTATCAAGTAAGAGTTGTTCATGCCATTTATATTTTAATAGGAATTGTGTTGAATCTATAGATTGCTTTGGGTAATATGAACATTTTAATGATGTTAATTCTTCCCATCCATGAACAGGGTATATGGTTCCATTTATTTGTATGTTCCTCAATTTCTTTCTTCAGTGTTCTATAGTTTTCTGAGTATAGGTCTTTTACTTCCTTGGTTAAATTTATTCCTAGGTACTTTATTTTTTTGTTGCTATAGTAAGTGTTTTGCTTTTCTTCTTAAGATTCTCTTTCTTATAGTTCACTGGTGTAAAAAATGACATAGATTTCTGAATATTGACTTTGTATCCCACTACTTTACTGAATTCACTTGTTAATTAGTTTGAGTAGTTTTTTGGTGGAGCCTATAGAGTTTCATGTGTTAGACACATGAGCTGATATGTCAGCTCTTTCACTGATTAGTTGCATAGCCTTGAGCACCTTAACTGCTCCATATCCATATACATAAAATGAGGAAAATAATAACAGCTACAGGTTGGAGCCAAGGAGTAAATTAGATAATGTGTATGGAGTGCTTAGAAGAGTTCCTATTCATAATATTACTGGTTATTAATGGAGGGGGCAGAAAAGTAATATTCAATTGTAATGTATATTGAAATATGAAGAGGGTTTGTAATATAAAAGAAGACATGACTGGGTAGACAGAAGGGATCTCAGGAAGGTGGAGGTAAAAGAGGAAGAGATTTAGAAGAAGCATCCTCTAAAAGGTTAATACATTGATTTAAAGGATGGTATTAGAGGATTTCCTATGTATGTGTTACAAATATTGATAGCCTCAAACTTTAACAACCCTTTTCTCTTCTTTGCCATAACTATGTTTAGTCATTATATTCATTGTGTTAGGCCTAAGAATTATTTTTATTCATTTATTCCATTGTTAATCCTTCTGTCTGTCTGTTCATCCATCCACTAACCCATTCATTTATTCACTCAATTTTTCAACAAACAACTAGTACTATAAATAGGCATTTTGAAAGTTACTATGGAATCATTAAAGTTTAATATTAGGATTCTTTCACCAAGATAATTTCAGATTAATGGAACAATTTCCTACCTTAGACTAATTCAGCAAAAATAAGAGTTGGGAGATTAATTTTGTTAAATTTTTGACATAGAAAGTTAAGTAAAGTTAAATGTTTCTTTAATGCTATATATCTTTGAGAAAAAGAGACATTATAAGAACTTCTTTTGGAATCTTTATCTTTGCAGCTACTGATTTGGGAAATATGGCCTGGAAAATGTTAGATAACAAGTTAACAATAATATCATAATTGTATGGACCTTGTGACTTTTTTTAAGGCAAATGCCTTTTCTACTTACTTCCTGGTGGTCAGTGAAGTAAAAAGTGATGTGATCCAAAACAAAAGTTCAAAGAAATAAGGGACTATTTGTATTCCTTTAGACCATACACATGGGCAACATGCCTTAGCAGAGTAAAGGGCTGCTTTGATGATGGACAAGTCCAAGTCTTGGGAGAGGAAGCAATGTCCTGGGCCTGATGAAGCTATCTGGTGGATAATGATTTTGTGCCAGGAGTTAGCCCTACTTTTTTCCGAATAAAGCTTAGATACTGTTTTGTGCAGCAATTTCCTTAAAAAAAAAAAAAAAAAAAAAAAAAAAGCTCTGGATGAAGAGAGCCCCTTGGATTTCTCCAGAGTCTTAACTTATATTCTGACTCTCTAAAGTGAAATAAACAGCCATATTGAAGTTATTAAATTGTAATGCTCAAACCCAAATTATACCCTAGTAGAAATCTTAATTGTTCCAAGATAGAAACCATTAGAATGTCAGTATTCTGATTTATTATCACTTTAAAATCCTGAACCAAAGACAAGGTTCTCTCTCACTTCCCCTAGAAAACCACTTGCTCCTTAGTATAAAATCCTTATGAGGTCATTCATTTGAGTACAACTCTTCTTTGACACTCTAACTTTTCACTAAATTGCTCTTGTAATAATCTCAACAAGGTTTTCTCAGCCTAGCTATTTTCTAGACAATTTAACCCACACAATTGAACCTAGAAAAATGTTAGCATGTAGGTTGAGATTTCCCAAAAGAATACTCAATAAGATGTATGAGATATAATTGCACCATTGTGGATTAGGGTACACAACATACTATTAGGTATGCCTTACTATCAGCATCCAATCTTAACCAATATACCTCCAACCTGAAGATATAAGTAATACCGTCTTTATCATGCAGGAGGACAACGTATTTCTGTTCTTAGCAAAAAATTTTCAGATGAAATTCAAAAACTACTTTGTGAATCAGAAAAAAGAAAACAAAGTATGTAAATCTATTATAAATAAACTTGACTTTGAACCATATCAATATAAATATATAAATGGAAGAAAGGAACGTAGAAGAATAGAAAGATGAATATATATTTCATTAAGATATGCAAAATGATATAGTTATTTTCTTATCATTATGTCTATTATAAATATAAATATATTAACTATATTACATTGGTGTTTCTCAAAATTGCCTTACTAACACCAAGAACGATTATTTAAAAATGTAGGTTAATGGATTCCTACTCTGATTCTGTCACTTTGAAGACCACCTGAGAATTTGTGACTCTTATGATAGGCAGTAGGGGAAACACTTACTAAAATATCAAATATAACACACAAATTTGAATTGCTTAATTTTCATTTTTTAATTTTAAATGTTAACATTGCACTTACTAAATGCCAACTTACACATTTGAGGGGAATGTGAGTCTATAAGTTAGTATCTTACTTTCAAAACAGACTGTTCTAGGGAGAGAAGCTGTGTATCTCAAGGGGAATATATAAGAAAGGTAATGTTTCTAATCATTCACTTGTTCTTTCATTCACTTAGTGAATATATATTTACCAGTTATAGAATAGGCATTGTGTCAAATTGGGGGGGCTACAATAGCAAGCAAAAATAAGCACAGTTTTACCTTCTTGGAATTTATAGTCTAGAAAGGAGAAAGTCATTACACAAATTTACCTGACATTTATAAGTATAAATGTAGTATGTGTTAAGAAAGCAGTGAATATGATTCCATTAGCACATGCCATGAATATGGTGATTTAGTCAGAGAGGCTGAGAAGTTCTTTTTCTGAGTAAATAAATTTGAGCTGAGGATGAGGATGCAGTGATGAGATGAAAGGGAAGGGAACTATTCCAGGTCGCAGAAAGTACATGTGCAAAAGTCCTGGGGTAGAGAAACCACGGTGCACATAAAAGACTGTGGTGCTCTAGGAGGAAAGAGAATAGAATGAGTTCAGGTTGAAAAGATCAGATTTCTCTCTTAAGGGCCTCTGAAGATCATGCATTTTTTGTCTTTATTTTAAAAACAAGTGTTCAGAAAAGGGATGGCTTGATAAGATCTGCAACTTGAAAAGGTTACTTTGCAGTGTGGAAAAAACGACTGAAGGAAGAAGACTAAATTTGTACAGATGAGTGGGCAGCTTCAAAATGTTCCAAAAGGAGATCAGAATAACCTGAACTAGGACAATAGAGAGAAAAACAGCAGACAGACAGAATGTATCTGGAGGCCAAGCAACAGACCTTGGTGATTAATTCATCACTATCAGATGTGGTAGGAGTTAGTGAGCAGGCGGAGAAAATTTCAGGGATGGTGGTGATTTACTGAGGCAGGGAGTGGTAAGAGAGGGCCAGGCCAGGTTTGAGGAATAAAGAGGAAGGACAAAAGAATAATTTGAATATTATAAATTTGAGGTGCCTTGGCAATATTCCAGTAGAGTTGGGTAGGTAAGTGGAAATTCTGGGCCAGAGGTCAGAGAAATCATCAATAAATAGATAGTAATAGAAACTGCGGTGCATATGAGATTGTCTAAGGATGTAGGGTAGTAAAAAAAGAGACAGAGAGAGATCTTGGTATACAGCTTTGAAGAACTGTAACAGGTAGTTAGCAAAGAGGAGGAGATTGCAAAGGAGACTGAAAAGGAAAAGAAGTGAGATTCCGACGGGGGAGTGTGCAGGACAACACAACATGGGATGAGAGCATTGTTCTCATCCCTGAGATATCCTTCTCTTTTACAGTGGGCAACACTCAGTCAACCCTGCCCAAGGACTCCCCATTGGGATGTCATTTGAAAGCTCTGGGATTTGCCAACCTCGAGCCCAGGCACTTGATAATCTATTGCAACACAGCCTGGCCTCAAAACAAACTGAGTAACCAGAAGGTCTGGCCCACGGACAGATCTCTTAACTACAATACTATCTCCTCCAACTTGACCTTTACTGTCACTTGCCGGATCCCCTCCTTAGGCTTAGTTCTTGGAGGAGGGGACATTTTAACTTGCAGCAGGGATTCCAGGCCTCTATCTCCTAACTATGCCTCTTCATTCCAATTTGCCTCACTCTACCACCCCTCCCTCCAGTCTTGTTTGTCTTGCTACAGAGTAAGGGCAGTATGTGTTTTCCAGCTGAGGTGCACTCTAATCCCTTAAAGCCATGCTCTTGTAATCAATATTACTCAGCAAGGGGGTGACACTATTCCTTACCAGCCTAACACAAGTTTTGCATTCAACTTCAGTTTAGAATTAGGCTTGGCTCCACTGCAGAAGAAGAAAAATCTCACCCCACTCCCAGACTGTAAAACACTCCATATTCTCCTCCTGGAGACCAGGGAGGGGCTAAATCAGGGGAAAACCGGGTCTGCCTCTCAATGAAGAGAAAAAGCGGCATTTTAAACTCAAGCCACTTTGCCACCTTCTTCACCTGGTGAAACCAATGTCCTTCTAAGAGAAGCTTGCTTTTCTTTCCCTACATTTTTGAAATGCAAATACCTGTTCTTCATGAATTCATTCTAGGCCATCTTTTAAAATACAATTTTGAGGAGATAATTCTTATCAAAAGGGGAAAATCTTTGCTATATCTGAGCAAATCAATTTAATTTATTTCAGCTATTCCTTTCTAAACTGGTAAATTCTGATAAAAATTATTGAATGTCTAGGTATTTTAAAACAACATAAAATACTGAAACATAGATGTCTAGACCTGCTTTTGGCTCTTTAGCACAAAGAGGCTGTGGAGTGGATTTGGAGTTATAGATAAACACACCTTTACTGCAGGTGTGTTTCTTGAAGGTGAGAGTGTGTTTGCCAGTAGAGGAACCTATGTTAAGGCCATGAGATGCGTTCATAAGTCAATCTAGGAAATGCTTACGTTGTGATCATTATTTGAAATTAAAGTTTCTAAAAGTTAAGTTCATATTAAGTTTGAAAGACAGTGTGTGGTTTTAATAATAGAAGTCGTAAAGCATGGAGATGCAATTCTGAAGAACAGGGATTGAAAGTGATTTATCCTAAAAATGGTTATTTCTAAAGGGGTAAGAAAGTTTGTGAAAGATCTGTGAAGGTTGTAAAAGTTTTTAATTTGTAAAGAAAGACACTTCAGGTTTCAGTACCCCTTCCTCCACCTAATTTCTCTCTGGTGACTTTCTTTGATGACTCTAGTGGTAATGAGTTGTTTTCATTACTCTTTCTCTTGCTCTCATCAGTGTGGGAAAACCTATCTGTCAGCTATGGAATAAATCCTTCATCAAGATGTGTTTCATCAATGCTGAAATAGAGGTTAAGGCTGCCATCTGGACATGGAGTCACCCTATATGACCATCCCTAGGTGGCACCTGGGACATGGGGTCCTGTGAGTCAGGAACTGATGACCTCTGATGTTTGAAGGGGCCCATTCCTTCTCTTTTGTTTGGTGCTCTGGTCATTGGTAAGGTCACCCTCAGGGCATGGGGTAAACTCATCCATGGATCAAATGAGTCTTCTGTCTCAAACATGCTTTCTCTCTTTGCCAACGTGGCTCTCTCTCAAGTGGGCTTTTCTTGCTTGGTGTTTAAGAATTTCCTCCCCAACCCCCACAAGTTCTTCCCTGCTGCTAGACTCCTTGAAGTCTATTTATTGGACTTTATTTCCACCACTCATTAACAGTCCTTAAAGCTTTTAGTGAGAGTCTCAACAGGCTTTCTTGCTTGGTATTTAGGACCTTCCATCCTCTTTCCAGTCTTCCTAAAAGTTGTCAAAACCAAATAAAAGAAATCTTATATTTTCTCTACAAGAATTAGTAATTCAAAGTCTGTCTATGGTCTTTATGTGTGCAGGCTTCATGTGTGTGGGCTTTACATTATATGTACTTGTCTATATGTTATATGAGGTGCCTTTTCTGCCTCCAGATGGCATAACTATGGTGTAATGTTTTATTGGACTAAAGCACAGGTGGCACACACAAGGCCCTCCACCTTGTTTTATCCAGACTGGCACCTTGTTTCTACCCAGAAGCAGTGCTGAGTTCCTTGTCCCTAGTTAAGGAGTAGTTACATTTATACAGTCCTAAAATTACATTCGGCCCTTTGGAGGCAACCAACAGGCTGATGTGACCCCAGTGAAAATGAGTTTGACACCCCTGGCCTAAAGATATTAAATACTTATATAAATTAAGCAGAATCCTATGTTATAAACAAAATATTTGATATTAAACCCAGTTTTGAATTGAATTAATGTCTTACAATAAGTGTTTTACAAAAAGCTTATATTATAATATATTGGCTAAGTATATTTGACAACTTTCCCAAAGTTTAAATTTTAAAAACTGAGAAATGACTTTGAGTTATTCCAGTGGGACCCTGGAATACCTCAAGAATTTATTCGCTCTCCTTATAAGAGTTTTTTTAACTAGTTAGGCATCTTTAATATGCTTGATATTACATGGGAAGCTTGGTCAATCAAAATAATAATAACTATTTTATTTGTATGCATATATTTTTATCAAAATAGATTTTCTAGAAGTTTCAACCTGCCCAGGGAAGAACTTGCCAAGTTCATAATCAAGTTCAAACAGGAAGCTTTCAGAGGTAACAGGTGCCCTGTCAATCAATGACACTGGAGAACCCAAGAGCAACGGTTCCCTGTGGCGACATCAAGCCATGGTATTCTGGGCATTTGTAATTTACACATTGCGAACTTATGAATTGTGGCCAATGCTCAATGCACACTTCCAATAATCCCTGTACAGCATTTTAAAGCCTTGCATACTGTCTAGTCTTTACATATTAAGGTTGTGTGTTAAATCTAAAAATATAGGTTTTATATTATTCTTTTATGTCATTCCATAGTAATTATTACTTATCAACACATTGTTGTCTTGAAATAAGTCTTACAAAGAAGCAAAGTCTTTTGTCAATTGCATTTTAATCAAATCTACAACCATGTCATTTTTAAATGTTGTCACTTAAAACAGTCACTATTTTATTCTAATGCACTGGCAAATGTATCTTTGAATAGATTCATAAAAAAGACTCAGACTTACTCAAAATTACAGGTATTTAAGTAGGTCATATCTTTAAAGTAAGTGAAGATTTATAGAACCTTAAAGAATAACTGGATTCCTGGAAATACTGAGAAATAATCAAAACAAACAAAATTAGTTATATGGGACTAAATAAGATAAGGTAACTGTTATTCTTATGACTTTGTTCAAAATATTGCTAATTTTAAATCGTTTTGTTTTTCAGATATAAGGAAACTTTCTTCTCTAGAACAATTTGTAAATTATACCCACATAAGCAATATTGAAACATTTATATTTTTCTCATTACCTAATCTCTCTAGAATTCAGCAACTCCTAATGAGTTTTCATGGCAATATGTTTGTTTGCATAAACCCAATAAGAATCTATTCTCTTTATAGTAGCACCAGTTTCCAAATGTGGTTTTATTAACCAAGTCTTTGTATGGAGTGTCATGATCAAAAGCCATATCTGTACTCTGGATACCACCGGAATGCCTTAAGTAATTAAGATTGACTTTTGAAGCCAACAAAAGCCCCTTGGAGAAATGGCCTGGTACCTTGCTTTGTCACATGGTTCATGGTAATCTTTCCAGATAAGGGGCAAATGTTGCTTTCCCAAATGATGGCAAGAAAGGAAACTCAAGACATTTTGGGGATCTCAGTAACTTGAGAAATCCACCCAAGCCTATAGGTATTGCAGGCAAAACCAAATGGTAACTATGTAGTTTGGCTTCTGCACCCTGAAGGACTGACTAAGCTCAAACTGAAGGTTCCTTGTGAAAATTCCAGCAAAGCAGATTTGAAAGAGCCTATGTAATTAATTGCTATTCTTGTTGAGTTCATGCAAATAATCAGGCCAAATTGAAAATGGACTTAATGCAGTCTCTTTGATAAAATTAGGGTGATTTTAGGGAGAGAAATTGTGTTTCAATGGAAACCACAATGTCCAACTGTCACCCACAAACTGATTGAATCCTAATTTCTCTAGTTTTCTTCCAAGCTAATATTTCATTTTTCCTTTCATTCTTTGACTTGTAATTATTGAGAACTGCTGATTCAGTGTCAGCCATGCAGAATTTACCTACTATTCCACCTCTTCTTTTTTGAGATTTTAAGGACAATATCTGGTCCTGCTTGTTCTGGCTAAATCACTTCCTAGGACCTATAGCAGTATTTTTTTTATTCTTGTTTTTAGGCCTCAAATATCCTCAGATATCTCATATCCTTTATTCACCAGAGCATCCAGACTCTGAGAGATTCCTTCCACTAATGGCCTCTGACCACAGCTCTCTCTTTTCAGTCTGTCCAATTCCACCCTTTTTTCCTTAATGACCCATACCCTGACCCACAGACAGGGTCACCTATACCCCTAGCCCACCTGAAATAGCTACAATAGAAGGAACCTTTGTCCCTACTCACCAAAACCCAAACTGGGCCAGGTCATTAAAAATAAAGCCATTTTAAACCAGAGGGAATGAAAGGACAAAGCCAGAGCCATTTGCTTTGTGGTGTGATTTGCTGAGCAGGCCTGTGACCTTATTAAGTGTGACTGCCATTTTACTCTTCTGAGCTTGTTCCCAGGGCTGGAAATTAGTGGAGAGCAAGAATAAAAAGTGACTAAGCATTCCCTACAGCCACAGGCAGAAGATAACATTGAAAAAAATTTTAGTCTCCTGTTACAACACCCTCAGCAGCACAGGGACTTCACAATAGCACTCTCCACCCTTTTTTAATCCAATTATAATTAAATGAAAGCTCAAAGCCCCCACCCCTCAATGTTGGTGTACCTCTCCACACCATGCCCCTCTTCTTTCTTTGAGAATGAATAAAAACTTGACTCTCTACACTTTCTTCTATTTGTGAATTCTTTTACAGCCCACATCACTGACCACCCTAGCAACTAACACACACAGAAAAGTCAAAATACAATTTTCTGGTAGTGTTCAAAGAGTGAAATGTAAAGACAAAAATTATGTCAAGAATTGTTATCAACTATTAGCTCAACAACAATTTAAAAATAACTTAATGCTAAATAATTCACTACTTGATCTTTTACTTTTTATTCTTTTTATTCAGAATATATATATATTTTTATCATATTATTGTTATTCCAAAGACCATGCAGCATCCCTCCCTGGTCTCAATCCATTTCACCATCTTTGTGAGCTTTATTACTGTTGTGGTACAATTATTTGCTCTCATGCTACACTGACTTCCTATCCCTTAATCTCACTATTGCTTCTCCATCTAACCTTGCATAAGTGCTCCTCTTTCTTAAGTAAACATACATTCTTCTCCCCCACTGATGAGTCATGTTTCTTTTCCTCTTTATATAAATAGTGGCTGGTTAGGCAAAATACCACAGTTATTGTATTGCTCAAACTGATTTCATAGTTGTTTACTATCTGTTGGTTCTTTAAACTTCATAGAAAACCCTCCCCCTGTCTTACTTGATTTTGCCTTCCCCTTGCCCCTAATCAGTAGGGTGAGGAATCTTATTTAATTTTTTTATTCTTTTTATTTGTTTCATTTCCCTCTCTCTCAACCTGGGCTTTACTCCTTATACTTATTAGTTTGCTTCCCTTATCCTCTTAAAATCATTTGCTTTACAGTAGACATTTTGTATCCAGTTTTTGCTTTAGTATAAGATTCTTATTCCATTTCCACCTTTACAAAACTTATTCCAGTTATCATTGCTACTGACCCTCCTGTGTTGTTTTTTTTCCAATTTTGCTCCCAGTGGTCCAATACCTTTTTCATTGTACCTCATAGTACACTTCTCCCTTTGCATACCCAATTGTTCCTATCACCCTTACATGTTTCACTTATGTTTATAATTTTGTTCCCTCCTTATCTTTGCCTCAGCTCTATCCCCACTCTGATCAATTCTCCTCTCTCTTACTGCTCAATAACACTTTCCCCTTTCTCGATCATCTCATATTCCCTTTGTCATATCTTTTAATATCCATAATCTCTCTTTACCTTTATCTATATTTGCTCAAGTGCAGCTGAGATTGCTGATGCAGTAGGGTGGTTCCATTTGCTGGCATAGGTTTGCTGCCTAGTAATAATGCTTTGTTAACCAATACCTATACAAGAGCATACAATAAAAGATGGGAGGTGTTACTACCAGTAAACCCACTAGAGGGGAGAACCCATCAACATGGAAGCCACCAGCAAGTAAGACCTAAGTACAACAAGAGCGTCCACACAAAAGGAAGAAAGGGCAATCCAAGACTATCCAGACAAGGAGATGACATAGATTGCACTACCAAGTCACACAGAACATCTACCACAGAAGACTACCCCATGAAGACAGCTTACAAAGCAGAATGTCCTGGATCATAGAAATAACCAACAACAGCCACCTAAAATGGGAAGACAAAGAAAGAGCTTCCAATCAAAAGGAAAGGAAGAACCCCCAGGAAAAGGGCTAAATGAATTTCAAGCAAGCAATCTATCAGACATAGAATTTAAAAAAAAAAAAAAATGGTTATAAGGATGCTCAAGGAAGTCACAGACAGCTACAAGGAACTGAATGGCAATGACAACAACATAAAAAAGTAAATAGAAAATATAAACAAGAACCAGGAAGCAATGAATAATATAATATCTGAAATAAAAAATATATACTAGAAGGAATTACAATCAGGCTGGATGAAGCAGAGGACCAAATTGGTGAGCTGCAAGACAAGGTAGAAACAAATACCTAGGTAGAGCAGCAGCATGAAAAAAGACACAAAAAGTATGAGGAGAGCTTAAGGAACCTGCAGGACATGAAATATAACATTTGAATCATAGGAATATCAGAAGGGGAATAAAAAGAGCAAGGGATAGAAAATCTGTTTGAAAAAATAGTGACAGAAAACCTCCCTAACTTGGAGAGGGGAAAAAACATGCAAATGCAGGAAGCACAGAAGTTTCTAAGGAAGATGAATCCAAAGAGGTCTACTCCAAGACACATCATAATTAAAATGCCAAATTTTAAAAACAAAGAGAGACTCTTAAAAACAGCAAGAGAGAAACAGTAACATGCAAGAGAACTCTGATAAGGCCAGCAGCTGACTTCTCAAAACAACAACAACAACAACAACAAAAACACTACAAGCCAGAGGGAATGGCAAAAGATATTCCAAGTAATAAAAAGCAAAGGCCTGCAACCGAGGTTATTCTATCAAGCAAGGCTCTCAACTAAAATGGAACATGAAATAAGGAGTTTCCCAGACAAAAGAAGGATCAAAGAGTACCTTCACCAAACCAGCACTGCAACACATGCTAAAGGGACTGCTTTAAAAAGATGAAGAAAATAGTGAGAGAGAGGTACAAAGGGGAAAATTGTTGATAAATAAATACTTATCAATAAAAACCATAAATGTAAAGGGATTAAATGTTCCAATCAAAAGGCATAGGGTAGTGGAATGGGTAAGAAAATATAATCCACACATATGCTGCCTACAAGAGACTCACCTCAGAACAAAAGAGCTACACAGACTAAAAGTGAAGGGTTGGGAAAAAAATATTCCAAGCAATGGACAGGAAAAAAAGAAAAAAGCTGGGGTATAAGTAGTTATATCAGACAGAATAGACTTCAAAACAAAGGTGATAAAAAGAGACCTAGAAGGACACTACATAATTTTTAAGGGAAGAATCCATCAAGAAGACATAAACATTGTAAACATATATGTACCCAGTATAGGAGCACCCAAATATATAAAGAAAATCTTGGAGGACTTCAAGAAAGGTATGGAGAGCAACACACTTATAGTAGGGGATTTTAACATCCCGCTGTCAACAATGGATGGATCTACCAAACATATATCAACAAGGATATAAAGGCTGTAATCCCAACGAAGCAAAATACATGTTTTTTTTCAAATACATATGGAACATTTTCAAAAATGCTCCATACAATACAGCAAAAAACAAGCCTCAGCAAATTCAAGAAAATTGAAATCACATCAAGCATTTTCTCTGACCACAAGGGCTTGAAACTAGAAACCAACCTCAAGGATAAAACTCAAAAACATTCAAATTCATAGTGACTGAATAGCATGCAATTAAACAATGAATGGATTAATAATGAGATCAAGGAAGAAGTAAAAAAAAATGGAAACAAATGAAAATGAACACACAACAGTCTAAACCCTATAGGATACAACAGAAGCAGGCAGTCCTGAGAGAGAAGTTTATAGCAACACGGGCCTACCTAAAAAAGATAGAAACATTTCAAGCAAGCAACCTAAACCTATATCTACAAGAACTGGAGGAACAACCACAAACAAAGCCCAGAGAAAATAGAAGAAAGGAAATAATCAAGATCAGAGCAGAATTAAATGACATAGAGACTAAAAGAACAATTCAAAGGATCAATAAATCCAGGAGATGGTTCTTTGAAAAGATAAACAAAATCAATAAGCCCCTATCCAGGCTCATTAAGAAAACAGAGAGAGGACCCAAATAAACAAAATCAGAAATGAAAAAAGGAGATATTACAACTTATACAATAGAAATATAAAGGTCTGTAAGAACTTACTATGAACAACTACATGCCAACAAATTTGAAAACCTGGATTAAATGGACAAATTCCTATAAACATATAATCTTCTGAAACTGAACCAAGAAGTAGTAGAAAGACTGAATGGATGAATAACAGCTGGTGAAATTGAAGCAGTAGCCAAAGAACTCCAAAGGGCACACAAAAGCCCTGGGTCAGAGGGTTTCACAGGAGAATTTTACAAAACATTTAAGGAAGAGCTAACCCCTATCCTCTCAAACTATTCCAAAAAATCAAAGAAAAGGAAAGGTTTCCAAACTCTTTTTGCCCTAATCCTCAAACCAGAAAAAGATACAATAAAGAGAAAAACTACAGGATAATATTGCTGATGGACATAGACACTAAAATCCTCAACAAAATATTGGCAAACTGCATCTATTATAAAGATCATATACCGTAATCAAGTGGGATTCATCCTGGGGATGCGAGGATGGTACAAAATTCTCAAATCAATAAACATAATACATCACATAAATAAAAGGAAAGATGAAAATCACGTGATCATATCAATAAATATGGGAAAGCATCTGGTAAGGTACAGCACCCATTTACGATAAAAAACACTCAGCAAAATGAGAGTAGAGGGAGCATACCTCAACATAATAAAGGCCATATATGAGAAACTTACAGCCAATGTCATACTCAATGGGAAAAAACTAAAAGCTTTCCCAATCAGATCAGGAACAAGATAAGGGTATTCACTTCCACCACCATTGTTCAACACAGTGTTGGAAGTTCTAGCCACAGCAGTCAGACAAGAAAAAGAAATAAAAGACATCCAAATTGGAAAGCAGGAAGTAAAACAGTCATTGTTTGTAGATGACATGATAGCATACATAGAAAATGCTATAGACTCCACCAAAAAACTACTCAACCTAATAAGTGAATTTGGAAAAACAACAGGATACAAAGTCAATATCCAAAAATCGAAGGCATTTCTGTACAACTAACAATGAAATATCAGAAACAGAAATCAGGGAAAAAATTCCATTTGCTATAGCAACGAGAAAAATAAAATACCTAGGAATAAACCTAACCAAGGAGATAATAAATATGCACTCAGAAAACTATACAACATGAAGAAAGAAATTAAGGAAGACATAAATAAATAGAAGCCCATACTTTGTTCATGGATTGGAAGAATTAACATCATCAAAATCACATTCTACCCAAAGCAATTTATAGACTCAACACAAACTCTATTAAAATATCAATGACATATTTCACAGATATAAAGCAAACATATCGAAAATTTATATGGAACCATAAATAACCCTGAATGACCTAAGCTATTTTAAGAAAGAAGAACAAAGTAAGAGGGATCACAATACCTAATATCAAACTATATTACAAGGTCACTCTAATCAAAATAGTCTGGTACTGACATAAGAACAGACACATAGATCCATGGAACAGAATAGAGAGCCCAGAAATAAACCCTTATCACTATGGTCAATTACTATTTGACAAAAGGGGCAGGAACATAAAATAGAATAAAAATAGCCTCTTCAACAAAGGGTGTTGGGAGACCTGGACAGCTACATGCAAAAAAAATGAAACTAGACCACCAACTTACACCACACACAAAAATAAACTCAAGATGGATAAAAGACTTAAATATAAGTCTCAGTACAATAAGAATCTTAGAGGAGAACATAGGCAGAAAAATCCCAGACATTCCATGCAGCAATATTTTTACTGACATGTCCCCTAGAGCAAGGGATATGACTGAAAGAATAAAAAATGAGACTACATCAAGTGGCAAGCTTCTGCACAGCTAAAGAAAATGTCAGCCAAAATCAAAAGGGAAACATCTTATGGGGAAATGAATTTGCCAATGATATCTCAGACAAGAGTTTAATCTCCAAAATACATAAAGAACCCATGTGAGTCCGTGCCAGAAAGACAAACAATCCAAATAAGAACCGTGCAAAGGACCTGAACTGACACTTTTCTAAGGAAAGCATACAGAAGGCCCAGAGACATATGAAAGGATGCTCAATATCACTAGCCATCAGAGAAATGCAAATTAATACCACAATAAGATACCACTTCTTTCTGGTCAGAATGACCATAATCAACAAATCAACAAACAACAAATGCTGGAGAGGATGTGAAGAAAAGGGAACCCAAGTACACTGTTGGTGAGAATGCAGACTGGTGCAACCTCTGTGGAAAACTGTAGGTAATTTCTTCAAAAAACTAAAAATGGAAGTACCCTTTGATCTAGCAATACCACTGCTGAGATTATACCCTAAGAATCCTGAAACACCAATTCAGAAGAACCTATGCACCCCAATGTTCATAGCAACATTATTTACAATAACAATGTACTGGGAACAGCCTAAATGTCCATCAGTAAACAAACTGATCAAAAAACAGTGGTACATTTACACAATGGAAGGTGATACATCTACACAGCAGAAAGAAAGGAGAAACTCCTACCGTTCATGACAGCATGGATGGAACTGAAGAGCATTATGCTAAGTGAAATAAGCCAGGCAGTGAAATACAAATACTATATAATCTCACCTATATGTGGAGCCTAAACAAACATTCGAGAAAAATAGAAGCAGGGACATGGAAATAAAAAAACAAACTGACAGTGACCAGAGGGAGCAGGAAGGGATACAATGGGGGAACGTAGGGGAAATGTCAAGGACCATGTATAAAGAAGACATGAACAAAGACAACAGAGTGAGGAAAGGATTGAATGTGGAAGATTGGGGAGGGTAGGATGGAGAGAATAATGGTGGAAATAAATGAGGACAACAGTAACTGAACAATTAAATAAATAAATAAATAATAATGCTAATGAGTGTTGCAAAATGTGATAATATAAATTCATACTAACTTTTTACATACAATAACTCAAGAAAAATAAATATGTCTATATTTTAATACAGTTGTATAAAAACCAGACTTATGCATATAAGAAAGGCAAAAGAAGGAAAAACTTATGGTTGTAAAAGGCTCAATACAACATATAACATATGAAATATATTTTGAAATATACTAGGTATACAACAGTAGAGAAATGGCTAAACAAATTATCATAGCTCAATTTGATATAGTAACATGTTCTGATTAAAAATCATAGTAATGAGGAGATTGAAGATGGTGGTGAAGTAGGAAGAAGGTACACTCACTGCCTCCTAGGACCAAATTCGAATTAAAACTAAAATACAGAATAATTAACCTGAATAACCAACAGAAGACTAGCTGAACAGAAGTCTTATAACCAAGGATTTACATAAGTGAAAATGAAACTAGTAGGAAAGGCAGAGATCAGAAAAGGGCTGACCCCAATCCCATAGGCAGCAGAAGGGATATCTCAGCTGCAAAGGTTCACTTTGAGGAGCATGGGGTCTCAACATCATGATGAGCTCCACAGCCCAGTTCAGTACTGGGAAGAGATACCCACATAACACCTGGCTGTGAAAATCAGCAGGGATTCTGTCTGCCAGGGAACAAAGGGCAACTGCTAGAGACATAGACACCTCCTTAAGGGGCCAAGGCACAAAATCTCACCCTTAGTGCCACTCACTTTAGGTTCCAGTGAAGAGGGCACAGCAAACTAGAGTCACATGAGGAGGGTTTGTAGCTCTGAAGAGAGAGCTGAAGGTAGAGCTAGAAGAAAAGATCCCTATTCTGAGTTCCTCTCCCACACCACAAACATCATCTTTCTTGGGTGGAGTGTTCTCCCTTTCACAGCACTAGTCTGAAGAAATGCAATAGTCCTGACCTCTAGATTCTGTCACCACACCCTGTGAAGCTAATGTCCTGCTGAAGAAGCACTGCCCTGTACAGGGTGTAGAGACATGGGCTGTGTGGCTTTGGGGCAGGTGCACATTTCCCCAATTTCCTGTGAACCTGACATCTCCTCCAACTCATTGGAGATCCACTAGCCCCACCTTCTAGACTTTCAGCAGCCCCAACTTCCCAACTCTCAGAAGCACTACCATGCTGAGCTGTAGCTCTGGGAGAATCTGGGACAGAGTAGTGTGGCTCTAGAATGAGACCATTTTTCCTTCACACACCCCATTGATGCAGAACTTTGTTTTCACATAGCCAAATCTTGGTCTGTGTTTATTAGGTTCAGACCTGATAAACTCTGTTGGCCTCATCCTGACAAGTTCTTGAGATTCTACCACAGAGTTCTGTGGGCACTCAGCTGGGGACAACTAGACTTGGTATAACCTGTGACTTTTGTTGAGTGGCCTCAAACACAGTGCTGGCGTCAGATTTGAATCTTGTTCAATCTGGTGAAAACCATTTGCCTTTATCTGGTGGCTCATGGAGAACCTGCCTTATGCAATTTGAATACTACAAGAGGCTCTTCCACTGACTGAGACTAACAGGCAGCTAGTGGGTGGAGACAGATAGAGGTGGATCTTAGAGGTGGATCTTGGTGGATCTTGGAGTGTCTTTGGCTGACCTCCTTTGAGTTCAGTGCTGGTGGAAGCTAGCCTTGGTATATAGCATGGTCCTGCCGAAGCACACCAAGGCCCAGCAGAGGCAGCCACAAATTGTGGATCACTTTGTAGCTCCCAAAATTGTCCAAGAATGATGCACATGGGTCACCGGCCAGCAGTGACCATGGAACGCTGTGGATGGCTTGACAATAACACGTGAGAAAAAACATGCACAGAGACAAGACTAGTTTCTGTGGGGAAGTAGGGATGAAATGGCCACCCCCCCTAGGGGGAGCGCGCCGATTTACCATCCATACCTGCTTTTATTGGGCTCATTTTGCATAATAATTCAGGTAAAGTACAGTACTCATTAGGGGGAAGTAAGGAACCATAGAAAACAAGGAACTCTGCTGGTCTATTGAGTCGGGGTCAAAGAGCTGTAAGACTTTGGGGAACAAACTAACTTCCTCCTTGGACCCCTCTCATTCAACTGAGAGCATTCTAAACAAAGAAGGTTTCACAGTAATTTACATATTCTTTCTTAGGCCTGATCACCCTGGGAATCTGCCCTTTTCAGCACAGAGCTGTACCACCCTGTCATTGTTTCAGGCTTAGGTGGAGCAGGGGAACTAAGGCAACCAAGAGATAAGGAGATTTTCTCCCAGACGATGAGAACTCAGGCTATGTCAAAGCCAAGGAGTGAGGGTCCATCACCCCTTTTTGCTGCAGCCCCCAAAGTCCTTTTGGGGGGCCTCCCAAAGTGATCGTGCCTGTCTTAGGTCATTCCCCCTGTGGGGAATCTTACCTATCTTTGGCTAACCGACCAAGCTTTTTGGGGTTCAGTTATGAATAAAGCAGCAGAAGCGGCATTCCTGCCAGGGAGATAAGCTTTTGTCTCTGCTGGCTTACGGTTCCAAGGGCGTTCCCTTAGCTTTAGCCTAGGTGGGGGTTTCAGCTTCTGATACCAGTCAGGGTAGTTCCCAACACAAGAACAGTCACAGATAGCATCTGACATTGATCTACACCAGAGTCTCTCCCAAGAGGCCCCAGAATAGACATATCCAGAGGCCAGTTTTAGACAAATCAGAGCAGGAATCAATTAGTTTCAAAAATGGCATATCAAGAGAGATCTTGGCAGGCACCAGACAGTTCTGAGGTGAAATCCATTTTGTGTGGTCAGCACCTGCACAGCAGGTCACGCACAGCAGGTCACACCCAGTGGTCAGGGTTGATCCTCAGAGTCAGCAATAAGGTCGACCCCACACACAAACAATCCAATAGCAATCAAGATACGATTACAACAGGAGGGCTCACATAACCTACACAGGGAAAATTTCTGGAGCACTCAACTCAGGTAATTAAGGAGACTGAACCACTGGGTGCCAAGGTCAATACTACATAAGGTCACCCTATCAAAACTAGCAAGTATAGCAGATTTACCTAATATACAGAAACAAACACAAAAAGACAGCCAAAATGGGGAGATTTAAAAAATGCCCCAAATGAGAGACCAGGACAAATCTCTAGGAAAAAAGGCTAAATGAAAGGGAGGAAAGCAATTTACCAGATACAGAGTTGAAAAATGTAATTATAAGGGTGCTCAAGGAACTCAGCAAGAATTTAATAGAACTTAGTGAGAATTTCAACAGCATGGAAAAGAACACAGAAACCATGAATAAGAACCAGTCAGAAGTGAAGAATACAATCCCTGAGATAAAAAAATACACTAGAAGGAATAAACAATAGGTTGAATGAAGTAGAGGATCAAATCAGTGATTTGGAACATAAGGTAGCTGAACACACCCAATTAGAGGAAAAAAATTAAAAATAAATTTTAAAAATGGGAGTAGGTTAATGGACCTTTAGGACAACAAAATTGTCACAACATCCACCTCATAGTTGTACTGGAAGGAGAAGGGAAAGACCAGAGATTGAGAACCTACTTGAAAATTTAATGACTTAAAACTTCTCTAACCTGGTGAAGGAAAAATATATACAAGTCCAGAAATTGCATAGTCCCAAATGAGATGAATCCAATAAGACCTACACCAACACACATCACAATTAAAAAGGCAAAAGATGAAGACAAAGAGAGAATCTTAAAAGTCACAAGAGAATGACGGTTTGTTACCTACAAGGGAGGTCCCATAAGACTGTCAGCTAATTTCTCAACAGAAATATTTCAAACCAAAAGGTATTTGCATGCAATATCCAAGGTAATGAAAAGCAAGAACCTACAACGAAGACTGATTTACCCAGTTAGGCTATCATTTAAAATTGAAGTAGAAATAACTTCCCAGACCAAAAACAAAAAAACAAAAAAACAAAAAAAAACAAACTAAAGGAGTTCATTACCACCAAAGTAATACTGCAAGAAATGCTAAAGAGTCTTTTTGAAGAAAGAAGAAGAAGGAGAAGAAAAAGGAGGAGGAGGAGAAACTAGTATTATAGTTATAAAGTAGAAAATTGAAATAAATGCATACCTATTAATAATCACTTTAAATGTAAATGGCTTAAATGCTCCAATAAAAAGTCATAGAGCAGCTGAATGGATAAGAAAACAAGACTTATATATGTGCTATCTACAAGAGATCCACATTAGAAGAAGAGATACACACATACTAAAAGTAAAAGGGTGGAAAATATTTCATGCAAATAGAAATTAAAAAATAAAGCTTGGGTAGTGCCCTTGCCAGTGTGGCTCAGTTGGATGAAGTGTTGTGCCACAACTGAAGGGTTGCAGGTTTGATTCCTGGTCAGAGCACATACTTAGGTTGCAGGTGTGCCCAACCTTGGCTTGGGCACATATGATCCTCCACATGTACTGGAAGCAACAAATCAATATTTCTTTCACATTAATGTTTCTTTCACATAGATGTTTCTCTCCCTTCCTCTCTCCCTTTGTCTCTTTTTTCATCTGTCTCTAAAAGCAATGAAAAAAATCTTTTTGAATGAGGATAAAAAAGCATTTAAAAAACCTAGGGTAGCAATACTTGTATGTGACATAGACTTTTTACAAAAGGCTATAAAAGAGACAAAGAAGGATACTATGTAATGATAAAGAGATAAGTCCAACAAGAGGATATAACCCTTGTCAACATTTATATACCCAACATAGGAGCACTAAAATGTATAAAGCAAATCTTGATGGTTATAAAGGGAGAGCTCAATCATAATACAGTCATAGTATGCAGTTTTAATGCACCATTGGCATTAATTGATAGATGTTCCAGACAGAAAATTAATAAGGAAACAGCAGTCTTAAATGACACACTAGATCAAATGGATATAATTGATATCTTCAAAGCATTTTACCCAAAGTATCAGACTATACATTTTTCTAAGTGCACACGGGAAATTTTCTAGGATAGACCACATGTTAGGACACAAAACAAATCTCAGTAAATTTAAGTGGACTGAAATTATATCAAGCATTTTCTCTGACCAGTTCAGGATCATCTGAGGAAAAATAAAACAGGACCTTACTTCAAACCCGTGCAGAATTGTACACCTATAACAAAAGCTATGGTAATATCTTAACCTTAAGATATAAGGATGTTTTCCAGTTGATTTACAAGCATAATCTATTCAGTTCTATCAAGGATAAAATGGATTTATTAATGGATTTTGATTCCGAGAAAGCTGTCAACATGCTTTTGGACAATGAAGATAAAATTTCAATGAAAAATGTAATGGAAGAATTAGAAGACAGACAAGAATTATAGCATATGTATCTGCATAAGCTTTTCAAGAGAGACCATCATAAGGGGCAGTGCTACCATGAAAAACAGATCAGCCTTTATGCTGAATATGATCAACCAAACTTACTTCCATTTCTCTGAGATAGTATGTACTGTCCACTTGAAAAGACTCTTGAGATATACTGACAGAGAAACTGCACAAGAGACGGTTTATCTTCTGAGCAGAATGGGTAATAGCTGAAGTGCCCTGAGATAATCATAGAGGAATTACATGATGCTGATAAAGTGATTGAATTTGCCAAGGAGCAGGACAATGGAGAGATTTGGGAAGATCTGATTTTATACTCTGTTGACAAACCACCATTTATTACTGGCCTGTTAACACTGGCACACATGTTGACCCAATTCTACTGATTCACTACATCAAGGAAGGAATGGAGATTCCCAGTTTGAGAGATTCCTTGGTTAAAACTCTGCAAGACTACAATTTGCAAATTCTGCTTCATGAATGCTGCAAGAGGATTCTCATAGCTGACTCTGTCTTTATTCAAGAAAATGCATCAAATTCAAATGAAAGGCATTCTGGTTGATGAGGAGAATATTTGTGAATCATGCTCTTCCCCTATTCTTCCATCAGATGCAGCTAAGCCCTTCAGTGTGGTGGTCTTCCACTGCTGGCATATGTTCCACAAGGAGTGCCTGCCCATGCCCAGCATGACCTCTCCTGCGCAGTTCTGCCAACATCTGCAGTGCTAAGCACCGTGGACCAGGAAGTGCCATTTTGGAGATGAAAAAATAGCTCTGTTCTGTTGTCAGTCTCTTCCTCACCATGCTTTTGAAGATGGTATTTGCAACAACAGAAGCATTTGCTGATTTCAGTTCTGTTAAGAGTTTTGTACATTTATGTTATGCTCAAAAAAACTTTTGTCATCTGTAGGAGACCATTCCTCTTAGCATGGGCCCAGCTCCCACTCAGAGATGCACAGGACCCACACCCACGGATAGGTTCTCATTTGGGAATCAGGCCTACAATGTATCTAGGCCACTTTGAGACTTGCTTTTGCTAAAACTCCCTCACCCTGAATGGAGACAGCAGGTGCTTACTGTAACTTCCTAAAATCCAAGCTAAAACTCCCCAGTATGGAGTGTAACTGATTCAACTACTTTTCCCTTTTCATTTTCAAATGTCCTTCTGTGACATGATTAGCGGCATCAGCTCCTTTGTTTTCTGTAAAAGGTAACCACCTAAAGCAAACCCGTGCATAGTTAATGAGGACCATCATGTAATGTGCCCATAAAAAAGAAATAAAGGCTTGTCATGATGGAGGCTGTGGGTTTTGCTCCCCTTGACAGAGAGGCCACCTGCCCTTTTCCTCTACAGGATTCGGTAGCCTGTGTGAATGTCTCTCCCCGATCCAAAATGTTGCAGACCCCATGGGCTAGGGTCTGCATCAGTCATCTTCACCTGTCTACTAGAATTTTCTCTTTGTGGTTTATAAAGATGTTAGGTTTTTCCCCATCCAGGCCTTGAAATAGTTAGGCTCACAGTCAATATTTCATCATTTTTTTGTTTGGCTCACTATCGAGGAATGGAAACATAAGTTTGAGTTAGAGATGAATTTTTAGATCCTAGTAAAATTGCTCATCCCTAAAGTGGACTGCGAAGGGTCATCCCCAGCTGTCTGAGCATTGCCCATGTTGCTGTCCATCCAGCTTCTGACACATTGGACCTTTGTCTGTATGTTCTGTAATCCTTGCATCCTGAGTTTGGCTTTTTGTGATGTCATCAGCTGTTGTTATTATGTTAGTAGGTGTTTAATGAAACATTGTAAACACGGTAACTTATTCAGTGATGTGTGGGTGACATGAGCAGGCTGATGTCATGCAACTTCATGTTGACTGATCACATGTTCTATGTGTCCCAATAACTAGCAGTGTGTGGCCCTGGCAGGTGCTCAGCATTTGTTGATTGAATAAATGTTAGCTCTCCCCCCTAAAAAAATAACTGGGTATGAAACTAGAAATCAATCACAAGAAAAAAACTGAAAAACACACAAAAATATGGAAACTAAATCATGTTACTAAACAATGAATGGCTTAACAATGAGATCAGAAAGAAATCAAAAGTCACCTTGAAACAAATGAGAACACAACACCTCCAAAAATGGGACACAGCAAAAGTACTCATAAGAGGGAAAGTCATGGCAACTCAGGCCTACCTCAAGAAACAAGAAAAATCTCAAATAAACATGTAACTTTAAACTTAAAGGTACTAGAAAAAGAACAACAAACAAAACCCAAAGTGAGCAGAAGAAATGAAGTAATAAAGATCAGAGCAGAAATAAACAAAATAGTGTCTAAAAAGTCAATGAAAGCAAGAGCTAATTTCTTTGAAAAAGTAAACAGGAATGACACACTATTAGTCAGACTCATCAAGAGCAAAAAAGAGAAACCAAATAGTAAAATCAGAAATGAAAGAGGGAAAGTAACAACTGACACTATAGAAATATAAAGAACTGTAAGACAATATTAAAAACTGTATATGCCATCAAATAGGACAATATGGATGAAATGGATAAATTCTTAGAAACACACAATCTTTCAAAACTTAATCAAAAAGAAACAGAAAATTTAAATAAACTGATAACAAGCAACAAAATTAAAGCAGTAATCAAAAATCTCTCAACAAACAAAAAAGTCCTGTACTGGAAGGCTTCACAGACGAATTTTACCAAATATTCAAGAAAGAACTAATACTTCCCCTTCTCAAACTATTCCAAAAATTTTAAGAAGAGGGAAGACTCTCAAACTAGTTGTACAAGGCCAGTATTATCAAAAAACAGATAAAGACACTACAAAGAAAAAAAATTATACGCCAATATACCTGATGAACATAGTTGCTAAAATCCTTAACAAAATATTAGCAAACTGAATCCAGCAATGCATTAAAAAGATCATATACCATGACCAAGTGGGGTTTACTCCAGGGATGCAAGGTTGGTACAACATACACAAATCAACAAATGTGATATACCACATAAACAAAATAAAGAATAAAAAAATCACATGTTATATCAATACATGCAGAAAAAGCAATTGATAAAGTTTAGCACCCATTTATGATAAAAGCTCTCAGCAAAGGGGTAATAAAGGGAACATACCTCAACATAATAAAGGCCAATATCATACTTAATAGGCAAAAAATAAGAATTTCCTTTAAGGAAACAAGGCAAGGAACAACACAAGGATGTCTGCTTTCACCTCTCTTACTCAACATAGTACTAGAAGTCCTAACCACAGCAATCATATAAGAAGAAATATAAAGAATCCAAATTGTAAAGCAGGAAGTAAAATTGTCATTATTTGGAGATGATAGGATAGTGTATATAGAGCCCTAAAATTCCATCACAAAACTACTAGTACTGATCAATGAAATCAGTAAAGTAGCAGAATACAAAATAAATATCCAGATACAAGTCCTATTTTTATATACCAATTATGAACTCTCTGAAAGAGAAAGTGAAAAAAGTCCAATTCATAATTGTTTCAAAAAACATAAAATATCTTGAAATAAATTTAATGAAGAATGAAAAGTCCTTTACTTAAAACGTTATAAGACACTAAAGAAATTGAAGAAGATACAAATAAATGGAAGCATATAATGTGTTTATGAATATGAAGATTAAACAACATTAAAATATCCTTACTATCAAAGCAATCTATAGAGTCAATGAAATTTCTATCAAGATAACAATGGCATATTTCACAGAACCAGAACAAATATTCCAAAAATTTATATGTGTATTGTGATCATTCAAGGCCAGACAGGTTCATGGTATTTGGCCAGACAGAAGAATATTCTTGGAGCTGTGGGGATGCTGGGCATGCATTTATTCAAGGGTAGGTAAGCCATGCACACTGCAAGCTGCATGCTCCCATGCATGACACCTGTCCCCCTATGTGGCACCCCAATGTGGCCCTGCATGGCACCTAGCAGGGAGCCCCTACCCCCTTAAATACTAGAATGCAAAGTTGGCAAAGTGCCAACAGATCTTATGCAACAGAACTTCATACTACTCATGCAAGCCCACTCAAGGCTATTGGAACAGTTTTGTAAGACTCAGTCTCAAGACTATGAGATCACTACTTATCAGGCCCATTGTCAAGGTTACAGGAAAACTGCTTCCCCTAGTTGCCCAGACACCTGGGTGAGGAAACCAGCCTACTCCATTTACCCCACGATATGGAACTACAAAGGACCCCAAATAGCCACAGAGGTGGCTCTCATGAGGTGGCTCTCTCTCCGACTATGAATCGGGCTGTGGCTCTCGGGCTGGCTCTCTGGCTCTTCTTCCTTGAGGATAGCTGACTATTATCTTACTGCAGCTGCCTGCATTTCCCAACTGATGGTATTTTGTATGGGAAAGAACTCCAGGCCAGCCTGGAGATAGAACAGGCTCTGAGGCAAAAGCCTGCCATTCTTCCCAAATTGTGTAGTTTTTGTATATTATGTTGTTTTTAATTTATAAACGAACCCGATAGAAACAAGTTAACTAAAAACTAACAGGAAAAAAATAAAACTCAGGTGTTAGAGTTTTGCCTTAATTGATAGGCTTAAGTTATTAAAGCTGTGACTTAATAGTTTTAAGTAACTGCTTTTGAATAAAGACTCTTTTCCTTTATCACTAAACCTTTGCCTCTGGAATTTTTGCCTAGAGGGTGGTATTGGGCAGCAGAATCCCAAGTATTGTTTGATAACAATACTACTATCATTCCTGAAATTCCCCTGCAGAAAGAGAAACAGGGGGAGACAAAAAAAGGGGCTGTTAACATTTTAAATTCTCTACCATCCCCTAAATGATACACTCTACGGAAGCTATTTCATGTGGATATTAGGGGAAAGATATTCAAATGATAACAATAATGCTAGATCTCCCTTCTTTTATTTTTCCCCTCTCATTAACAACCCCTTAAAGGTAGACAGTGGCTTTAAATATGTAAGCACCTTGAGATTCAGCCGTATTGTTGCACATGTCAGTACTTCATTCTTTTTATTGCTGAGTAAGATTTCATTGTATTGATAAAATTTGTTTATCCATACACATATTGATAGACATTTGTTTTTCAAGTTTCGAGCTCTTACAAATAAAGCTGCTATAAGTATCCATACATAACTCTTTGTGTGGACATACACTTCATTTTTGTTACATACATACCTAGAGTGGAACACCTAGAACATATAGTATGTAGAGTTTAACTTGTTAAACAATTGTTGTTTTACCAAAGTGGCTATATTCTTTTTACATCCCTGTGTCAGTGTATAAGAGTTCCAGTTGCTTTATACTTTTTGTCAACACTTGGAAAGGTAAATCTTCTTAATTTTAACCAATAAAGTACGTGCCCATATTTCATTGTAGTTTTAACTTATTTTCCTGAAGACTAAACATGTTCAACATATGTTCATGTATTTATTGACCATTCATATGGTATCCACATATTATATGATTTTATTTATATAAATTCAAGATTTTGTAAACAAATCTATAATGGCCAAAAGCAGGTCAGGTTCAGTGATTTCCTGAGAATAAGAATGAAATAATAGATGGAATGCAAGGGTTGAAAAAAACACTCTGTTTTCTGTCTACTCACTATTCTATTACTAATCTCAGTATTTCGTTTCTGACACCAGATGTGTGGAGTTGCATTCTTTTTTTTGCCACGTCAAGCAATTTTCTGATTCTCTGAACACCTCCAAGTGTCCTATAATTTAACTTATTTCTGAATATATCTATCTAAAGATAGCATGGGATTCTGTAGGTTCAGGGCTCAGTCCCACAAGACTTCCCCACTTCAGATGCTCCACAGATTGTCACCTGTGCTTCTGACCAACCTTCTATAAGTCAGACATTCCCAACCCCCCCGCTCTTCCTTTTCCATCATCTGCTAGAATAGCTTACAGAACTTAATTAAACAGTTTACATGTTAGACTATGAGCTTATTACAAAAGGACACAATTCAGGAACAGCCATATGGAATAGATGCACAGGGCAAAGTATGTGGGGAAATGGTATAGAGCTCATGCCCTCTCCAAGTATGCCCCCTTCCAGCACTTCCACATGTATACCACCCTGAAGATCTCAGAGCCCACTCTTCAGGATCTTAGGAAGGTTTCATAACATAGGCACAATTAACTGAATTATTGACTATTGTTGATTAGTTCAGCTTCTGGAAAGTTAGGAATAGGGTTGAAATATCATCCCTCTAATTCCATATTTTGTTCTTTTGGTAATCAGGCCAAATTCTGTGCTTAAATAGGGGCTTTACAAAAATCACCTCATTTACACAAACTCAGAGTAGTTGAAAGGGCTTGCTATGAATATAAAAGACCTTTATTGCTCTTATTACCTAGGAAATTACAAGGGTTTCAAGAGCTCTGTGCCAGAAATAGGAACAAAGATCAAATGTATATTTCTATTATAAATCACAGCATCACAAAGGGGCACAAGGAAACTTTTTGGATTATGGAGGTATTTGTTACCTGTATTAATGTAATGGTGTTACAAGAATATATATAAATTTAAATACTAGCCAAGTTGCATACTTTAACTATATGAAGTTGACTGTATTTTAATTATGCCACAATTAGGTTGTTAAAAACATAAAAATTTTATTACAAGGCACAGCCACTATTAAATGTACTTCACAGATTAATTATATTTCCCATGGTAGAGCCTTACATTTTGATGATTTGCAGATTCTTCAAAAGGTCAGGAATAGACTACAAATCAGAAAAGGAAGCCCAGCACAGTACATCAAAGATAGTAATCCAGAAGAAGAGGGTGGAAGAAAACTGGCTACCTAAGGAGACGGAGAGTGTTCCAGGGAAGAGAGACAGGAATCAGACGAGGAGGTTTCCTTTCTGACAGGGCTATTTCACCCTTTTTCTGGTGAAAACACTGTCTATAACTAGAGCTGCTCCTTTTATCCCAAACTCACTTTTAGATTTAGAAAATGTCTTCCGAGGTACTCTGATAGAACAATGGAAAAGGAAATTTGGGGGAAACACATTTTTTACTGGTTCTTCTGAGGCATCTTGATCTCAATCATTTTTTAGGATTCTTTATTATTTTTAAGTTATCTTGTCTTTTTTAAAGAATTTTATTTATTTATTTTTAGAGACAGGGGAAGGGAAAGAGCCAGAAAGGGAGAGAAATATCGTTGTGTGAGAGAGAATCAGTTGCCTCTCAGTCACCCCCTACCAGGGACCTGGCCTTCAACCCAAACATGTGCCCTGACTAGGAACTGAACCAGCGACCATTCAGTTCACTGGCTGGTGCTCAATCCACTGAGCCATACAAACCAGGGCATTTTTTAGGATTCATAATTCATAAGAGAGCATTCCATATGGTAGATTAAAATAGTTACACTAGGATTTTGGGAATGAGTTGGTATTGTAATGGGATAGGTTGGACCAAAGATCCCTAGAAAACCTGTGATTAATAAATTGTGATTAATTAAGATATCCCATAAAATTGTTGTTCAAATTAAATTCCATGCTTAAAGTTTAAGATAAAATATACTTTTAATAAATGTCCAAGAAGTGATAATCATTCAATGAGCTACTTAATAATTTCTACAACTAAAATAAAAATTTCTCCAAAAGCAACTTCCCTCCCTATCCCAATATGTATGTATTAAGAAGGTTTTTTTTTCTTTCAAAGTTTCTACCCTGTTCTTCTGTTGTCTTATTCCTATCACCTCACTTGCTGCTTTTCCTGATTAACAATTCCTTCTCTTAGAGTTCCTTTTCTTTGTGCTGACTTTCCTTCTCTGCTTACAAACATATTTCCTATTTTGAGCTATATCCCTATCACAGTATTTCTTTTAAAATCAAAATTGCTAAGCACCACTCTATAGTGACCACTTCTCTGTCTCCTACTCCTTAAAACCTTTGTTTTTTATTCCTACATTTTTATTTGCTAAGTATTTCTACTTTTTCCAGTCTACCCAAACTGTTCTCTCCAAGATCAGTAATGTTTGATCTCCTTTTTTGCCGTGTTTAGAAGCCATGTCTTCATTACTGCTCTTCATGAATGACTTACAGCAGTGACATGGCTTCCTTATTCAGTTTCAGAACACAGCCCTGTTTTCTTCCCCTCTTCAATTTCACCTTTCCATCAAATGATTAAATTTGGACATGCCTTGAATGAGCATATTGCCTCTTTCCTATTTGCGCTGCACTGCTAATGATCTTATCTTTATTTTTATATTATCTTACCATTTATTATCCATCTGTGAATGAGTGTCAGCATCACCAATCTCAGCAATATTTCATCACACATACCACATAACACAGCAATTCCACTCCTATTTACTTATCCAGAGGAGGAGAAAAAACAAGCCCACACAAAAACTGGAACATAAATATTTGTAGCAGCATTATTCATAATAGCTAAAAAATGGAATGAAAGCCAAAGCCTATCAGTTGAGGAATGGGTAAGTAAAATGTGGTATATTTATATAATGGAGCCCTATTTCATAATAAAAAGGGCCAATACAAGCAACAACTTAGACTAATCTTGAAAACATAATGGTAATTAAAAGAAACTAATCAAAAAAAGCCACATACTATATGATTCCTTATATATGAGATATTTAGACTAAGGAAATCTATGGAGACAGAATGTAGATTAACAGGTGACCAGAGTTGGAGGGTGGGAAGGCTGATTGCTAATCAGTGCATAATTTCTTTTAAGAGAGAAAAAATGTATGCTCAAATTAGATTGTGGTTATGGTTGCATAATTATTTGAGTATACTAAAAATATTGAATTATACATTTTAAATGGGTGAATTGTACGGTATGTAAATTATTTCTCAATGAAGCTATTAAAATTGAATTAAATACACAAAGAAATCACTAATATACACCCAAGTAACCTTTTAGAAAATTGTCTTTACTTAAAATAAAACACTTCATTTTGAAAGTGTTTCTGGATTAATTTCATTTTCATTTCCAAAGTTCAACTTCATCACTTTTATAATTTCCTGTGTTTTATGTAAGTAATGTTTCTTAGATAGTTTATCAGGCAGTTTTTAAGCCTAGAGAACATAGAGAAAGGATTCCACCCTCTTTACTTTTTTTTCTAATAAAAACAGAGACTGAGGAAACTAATAGAATACCAGATCTATTTTATATTTAATATGGAAACATGCACACATCTTTTTAAAATCTGTACTTAGCTGCGCCCGGCTAGCTCAGTCGATAGAGCATGAGACTCTTAAAATCTGCACTGACAACTCAAAGCCTATAACCTTTGCAAGTTTTCTGTCTTTCTAATTTGAAAGTGGAAAAATTGAAGTTTTGGATGTCTATGACTATGTACATATAACAGAGTGTTCATATGTCTCCTAACAAGGTTATGTATGTATTTGTTGAAGAAGAGATGATACCAACCAAGGACAGATTTTTAGCTGTGGATGCCAGTTAGTCGATAGAAAATTGTCCTCTTAGAAAGCAATGTCAGTTTTACTTATTCATTATTTTTACTAATGTCATATATGACCTTTGTTTCACCAAGCTTTTTTACTCTGATGATAAAATGAAAGTAAATCATAGGATAATGGGACTACATTTTTCTCAAAGTGAGTGATCTGTCAAATACAGATGCTCAGTGTCAAACCTAGCTTGTTTTTAATATCTTATATATACACTGCTGAAGTTAACTCAGCATCACCCAAAATATAGAGGACAGGTTTGGAGTTTTATTAATGGTACAAATTATTTTCCATAGAAAACCCAGGTATTGATTTCTGTCAATGTAAGTCATAGATCTTGATTAATCTATGAGTTGATCAGAACTAAGAGTGTTATGTATTCTGAAATATACATTTGAAGATGAAAATGCAAAGAAATTGGAAAGACAAAATTAAGATAAGCTTATCAGATGGAGAATACCTGAATAACATTTTTTAAAAAGATAACAATACTTTTTTTAAAAGATAAAAAGATATACCATGTCAATGGAAACATGTGACATCTCAGAATAATAGGATGTACTCTTTGTTCCCAGACATACTTGGTTATGTAAACAATTTCAATTTTTATTTTCTTTTATACAGTTGAATGGTTGAATAATTTTTAAAAGCATTTTGTGTGTTGCTAATGCTTAAACTTCTCCTGTCTAGTCTAAATATTTATTCTTTCTTATTCAAAAATGTTTTGTTAATTTATTTAACTACAGAGTTATTTATAATATACTGTACAAATAAAAAATACTTTTATGGTTTCAAAAAGTATTCTTATGCTTTATTTCAGTTCCTCCAACAAAATCCCCAGATCTTGGATAGGGCAAATATTGTTATATATAATTCACAAATGAAGGGAGTAAGGTTCAGAAAGCTTTAGTAAATTGTCTAAGTTATGTAATTAGTAAGTAACATAATCAAGTATATCAGTCTTTTTGACCCTAAATTCATATGTTCTTTCTCTCTCTCTTTTTAAAATATTTTATTTATTTTTAGAGAGAGGGGAAGGGAAGGAGAAAACGAGGGAGAGAAACATCGATGTGTGGTTGCCTCTCATGCCCCCTACTGGGGCCTGGTCCAAAATCCAGGCATGTGCCCTTTCCTGACTGGAAATTGAACCGGTGACCCTTTGGTTTGTAGGCCAGCACTTAATCCACTGAGCCACACCAGCCAGGGCCATATGTTCTTTCTAAAAATTTAATTCTAATTTTCTTGTCATGTAAAAGTATGTTTTTAATCTGAAGGATAATACATGCATTAGAAAGTATTTATACATTGTGAAAATTTATAGTGTTAAAAATGAGAACCTGAATTTTAAATTCTAGTGCTGAATACTGTTAAATGTTTGCTGTTTAGTCCCCCATTTTCTTTCCTTAATGTATACACATTAGGAATTTTAAGAAAATTGATTCATATAACTACCTTAGTTCAGGCTATTATCACTAAACACCATAAGAATTTATTTCTCACATGTCTGGAGGATGGGAAGTCTTACATCAAGAAGCCAGTTAGTTAAGTTTCTGAGGTCTCTTGTGCTTTGTAGGCAGCCACCATCTCATTATGTCCTCATAAGACCTCTACTTTGGGTGCTCATGGAGAGAGGGGAAAAGAGGGGGAGAGAGGGGGAGAGAGGGGGAGAGAGGGGGAGAGAGGGGGGAAGGCGGGGAGAGATGGAAGGGAATGAGAAACAAGCTCTCTGGTATCTCTTTTTATAAGGGCATAACCCCATCATGAGGGCCTCAACCTCCTGACCTCATTTAACCTTAATTACCTCCTAAAGGCTACATCTGTTAAGTACCATCTGGGTTAAGACCTCAACATATGATTTTTGAAGGGGGGCAGCAAACATTCAGCTTGTAACAATAACATATACTTTTCTATAAACTATTTTTATAAACTATATTTGTAAAGTTCTCCATGAGTATACACATATGTTACATTATTAATTGAATGGCTATATATTACTCTACCACATGGATGCAATAAAACATAATTTGTTTATTTGTGGCTACATACTAAACCTGACAAGCTCAGTGGAGACCTGCATGGTGGGTTTTACAAGCTCAGAGACAGAAAGTAACCACATAGGATGGTCTGAAATTAAGACTTTCTAACTAAAACCTGTTTGTGGCCTGCAGTCATGTCCTAGTGCAGTATTTTCCCCAAATGCCAATCTTTGTCTTATTGAACCTGACAAGATAAAGACATCTGTTGTCTTTTTGCATCTAGTATAACATACCTGATAACAGGTCTTTGAAATAACAAAGTAATTTCCTTTTTCCAGAACCCTCAAAGCACAACCACCTTACCAGAGACCACAGATCCCCTCATTATTATTGTTATTGTATTGATTACTGACTATTAACTATCCTGTACCCACTTATGTAAAAGAAGTATGTGTCTAATCATTTTGCTTTTTACCCAATCCCAGAGGTTTCCCACTTTGCTTTCTCCCATCTCCCTAATCTATTACCAATGAATTTCAAGTAATCCCCTTACATCTTCCACTTTGATTTTGATGTATAAAACAAGTAGTAAAACTGCCATTTCCAGAACATTTTCTCAAACCGTTGAGATTTTGTTTCCAAGCGATTGTCATCAGTTTGGCTCAAATAAATTCATAAAAATTCTTACAAGTTTGGACATTTCCTACAAACATATTGTAGTACTACAAAAATAAATATCTTATGTGTAGTACTGTGTGCTTGAGTCAGCAGTATATACATATATATATAACTATAGTTGCAATTATGGTTATTTAATTTAAATAGTATGGCTGTTAATATTTGTTTCTTGAGAAAAAATTCTATGATGGGATGATAACCTTGGGCTTAAATAAATAAGTAGCATAGAGAAGCTTCACATCTATCATCCTATTTGATTTTTCCAAACACTAATAAACAGAGCAAACATATTTAACCATATTTTTACACATTAGGAAGTCAAGATATGGAGACAGACATTACTTATCTATATTCACATTCAAATAAGTACCAGAATTAGAATTTAAGCCCAGGTCTGTAGGAATTGGTGGTTAACATTCTTGTTTTCTCTGATGCACTCACAGAAACAAGAAGGGACCATGGGAAAAGTGTGTCCTGTTTGTTTTGAACACAGAGCTCTCTTGCTTCTTGCGTTCTCTGTAGACTAATGCTGCATCTGTTTGTCCAGTCACATATTTTTCTCTATGCAGCATCGTTCCTCAGATGCACTTCTGATGAGGGAACTCAAGAGTTGGAAAATTTTAGTTTTAAGTAATAGTTAATAAGCTTAGTAATTAGTGCATGTAAAAAGCTATTGTTCCAGGAACTGAAGGTATAACCCACAATGACTCCAAGTGACTACAAGCAATTTGACCTTTGTGCCCCAGGGGGTTCTACAGCAATCAAGACGGTATCTGAGCCACTGTGTTCCAGGGAGAGACATCCCACCTGGACAAAGATAAAGAATCACCAGTCAACAGATGAAAGGATGGATGCTAGGGAAACTGTCGGATTGTAGCTTTTATCTGATTAATCTTTTCCTGAATTCCAAACCCATTACCTACATTTTCTTTCCTCCTTATAAAAATGTTGGCTTGAAATGAAATATAAAATGGTTTTTTAGGGTACGTAGTCTACCATCTTATCAGATTACCCATCTGAAAAAAGGACCCATAAAAATTCAATCCCTGTCTCTATTTATTGTTTCTGGTGATGACAGGCAGAAGGAATGCTGGGCTTTTTGGTTTCACTTTAAATTCAGATGTAATAACTTCCCAATTGTGTGTCCATTTTCTTGCACTCAATAGTCTAGACCAGGGGTGTCAAACTCATTTTCACCGGAGCCCACATCAAACTCGAGGTTGCCTTGAAAGGGCCAAATGTAATTTCAACTCACAGTTAAGGAGTAGTTACATTTATACAGTCCTAAAATTCTCTTGGCCCTTTGAAGGCAACCGTGAAGCTGATGTGGCCCATGGTGAAAGAGTCTGACACCCATGATCTAGGCTATGCCTTCACATGCAGCGAAACAAGACAAACTTGGAGAATAAGAAATTCCAGCAGAAAACTGTTGGGAATAAGGAAATTAAGAACTAAATTTCCTCTAATAGACAAGAACCACATTGTAGCTAAAAGGAAATGATAAGGGAGACACAGGGCAGTTAAGCAAACATCCTGTGTCTAGCAGACGCTCTCCCCTGAGTAGGCTAGATAAGCAGTGCTTTGTAGTTTTTAATGAGAAAATAGAAAACTAGCTAGCTAGAGTCAGGAGATTACTAGGTTAATGAACAAACAGCCTGCCTTCCCGCCTTATGCAAAAATGCTTGGTTTGAAATTCCCGCGCGCGAGGTCTCTGTAAGCGAATTGCTAACTGCCATGTCTGCTTCTGTATAACGCTTGCTTGCCCGCCCCTATATAGGAAAGTAGTTGTACGCGCTTGCACGTGGCTCTCGTTTGCAGCTCCTTGTGGGCACTGTGTTGCTGGACACTTTGAGAGTTCGCCCCTGCACAGGTTAAACTTGGCCAATAAAATAACATCTTTGAACCCCTGAAAGTCTCTGATGCTGGTTCTCGAGTGTGCTGGATGCTACAAAAACATAGAAGGCTCATATCCTAGTTCTGCTGTATACATATGGTTTCTCCAAAATTTAATGATGTTCAAGGTATGGAAAAGAGTAGGGATGAATCTGTGTGTTAAATATTTGTACATCATAACCTTTGGTCAATGGAAGATATATAAGAATACCTCTTTGTGAGTATGCTGCTAGTTCTTTTGATTTTTTGTTATTGCTGTTTTATCTATGCATGCCATCTTTGTTTACAGCTGCCTACTTTACAAAATTAAACTTATTCTAAAAAAAAAAAAACAAGAAAAAACCTCACTTTAATGTGTAGAAATTCAATTATTATGGCCTGGAAAAAAACAAGCATGACAAGCATTATACTCATAATTCATGTTGCTCAAAGACACCAAAAACTTCACCAAGGAAATAACCAAGACAAATTTTGTACCTAAAACACTGCATTAATTAATATGGACAAAAATGGGTAAAAATCACAGAAAATATATCATTGATATGTATTAATCAGCAAATATCAGCATTTCAAAAATGGGATTTGGAGATAAAGTACATAACTTATATTGCACACCTTACAAGTTATTAAATATACCCCTCCTCCCATCAAACTTTCTCACAATCCCTGATATTTTTTGCCTTTTTTTACTTTCTAATAGTGACTGAATTTTCATCAATTGAATATTTATTAAGATCAAAGTGTTGTATTTTAAAATGCAAATTTTTCTCAAAGGATTTGGAAGTAGGTGTGGACTGTCAGCTATTCATACTTTTGGTATCAATTAGTATAATTTAATTGCTTCCCTTTTAGATCTGACTGACATCTGATTCAGCATAGGACAGCCAGTCTGAATGGTGAGAAAAGGCTTAGAGTGCAGAGTGCTTTAAAAGCATCAGAGAAGACAGCCGTCTATGGATTCTTGGTGAATCGGGAGCCTTTGGAGAGCAGGAGGAGCCCAGGAGCCAGGAAGGGGAGCATTTCCTAAGCTGCCTGGGCTAATGACAAAGCCAGACCCAGTCCTCACTGATGTCTTTCCAGGGGACTGGTCCTCAAAGGGACACAAAATGTGTAAAATAAGCATCTTAATCTGACATCTTTTGACTTTTATAAAACACTATAGACATTTTCCAGTTACCAGCTCAAGGATCTATGCCTCTCAGGTTTCAGACATCTCACTCCAGGCCCTTCACAATGGCACGAGCTTCTTCCCCTGTGAGTCACTCTGCTGGTTCCCTTGTTGTCTTTCAGATTTCTACTGTCTTATGTGTGGACAGATTAATGCAGACACTAAGAGCTCACAGAGACTCATCACCCTACCATCTCAAGGCTGTTTGTCTTATCATTCTTAATTACTAAACTCCAAACAAAAGGCTAAATATGGAATTCAAAAATTACTGAGCAAGTCTCTTCTTTTCTTTCTCCAAAAAAGGATATCACACCAATATGAAGACCAAACATACCTTAACTTTAAAAGGCCAGGTCTTAATAAAATTGTTCAGCTATCTAATTTACAGTTTAATATTCTGGTTCTTGAAGATTAATCTCTTGAATTCCAAAGCATATTCACAAAGAAATATTCCCAAACTGAGTTTATCTTGACATGGATAATCTTATGTACATACTTCAGCTTACAATAAAATGGAAATGTTTTTCTTTCCACCTAGCAGAAACAAATAATTCATGTTTATTAATCTCTCAAGTATAGAGAGATAAGTGCATTCAGTTGATGTAGACTGGTTTCTTCTTTCATGGAATCATTAAATTCTGCTGTAATTTTTTTTTATTGCCATACTAAGCTTATGCCATTGTCTTTGTGGATCCACACCAGAGCATTGTCAGGGCCTCACACTTCTTGATAGAATTCAGATTAATGTATTGATACGGTTTAGTTCTTTTGTCTTGATTTATGACATTTCCACTGCTTTTAGCACTTTTCATTTTATTATCCAGTTATCTAATTATTGTTAACATTTTCTTTTAGTTTTTCTTCATCATGTTTATTGTTGTGTTTTTTATACTGTAATCTACATCCAATATTTTTATTCCTTAATTCTTACTCTCATTCTATAGTCCTCCCTATTTACATGTTTATAATATTTTATGAGTTATTTTATGTGGGTTTTTACATATTATCATCTATCTTTTAGCATTTTCTTTTATTTATACTGTTTACCATTTTTCTTTCATCTTGTATTTAATTTTAGCTCTATTTTTTACAGTTAAATTTTTTTTCTGATTTATAATTCTTTTATGTTTGAAATCACATATTACTTCTTTAAACACTCTTACTGATTAGTACCTATTTTTTTCTCAGTTTTGATCCCTTAACTGTCTATTCCATTTATTAATTTACTTCATTTTTTCATATTTTTCCTATTTTAATACTTTTAGAAATTATTTAATGATAGTCACAATAATTATGGCCATGGATTAGGTATGTGGATAAAGTCAACACCATGAGCCAGGGAATTAGGAAGCTTCTGACTCAGATACCCATGCAGCTCCGACTAGAACTCTCTCAATGGATATCCTAAAGGAGAGCATTCCACACATCCTTATGTATACCCAGCCCCTAAAAATAAAAGGTTATTTCTCATAGGGGAAATTATTCCCTTGATATAGATGTTATTCTTAAAAAACTATTGGATGCCATACACCTTGTTCTTTAAATGATGAGCTTGTGTTTATTAGTATTTACTTTTTTTTTTGGTGCCTGCTGTGTGACATACCAGAATATTAGGCTTGGAGAAAATGTGGCAACTGTCTGTTTTGAAACTAAGAAACTGATGTCTAAATAATGAGGAGCCAGGTACACATTCTCCCAGTAGACATTCATGTCAGACAGTATAGGAAACTGCTACATTTCAATATTTTCTGTATGCTAACATATTTATTAGCAGTTTGGTCCTCCTCCCTTTTCCTTAGGACCAGGGAGAATTTGCTTGGTGCATCACCCCTGCCCCTCCCCCCCATTCATTTTGCTGATCTGGGAGAAGCTGGACAGACAGGAGGTTATTCTGAAGGTTTCCATGGGTCACTGGTAAACCTATTCAGTGGCTCCTATCAATTTTTAAAAACTGTCAGTGGGCCTGGCCCCACTGAGATAGATGCTAAGAAAAGAGGAAACATATTTGATTTGTTACAAGTATTTCTTGGGATATGGAGAGACAGATGGCTCTCTCTTTCTTTCTTTTTATTTTTAAGCATTTTTCCCCTACAAGTAGAATAAGAGAAAGGCATTTTCAAAGCTGAAATTATGGTTACTCTCAGAAAATTCACTCAAACTAATCCTGATCAAGGAGGCAAGACTGGGAAGTATAAATGAAGAAGCTCTTTTATTTGTAAATTATTTTTCTCTGTCTGAAGTAAAAACTGTTTCTACAAGAAGAAAATTGTTTAAAACCATCTACAAAAAAAAACAAACAGAGAAAACTGATACTGTATTTCCAGAATTATCCAGGGGTGCCTAGACCCATAGACACATGTTCTGTGCAGCAGATATATCAATATAAATATCTGTGGTGAAAGTGTAGCATTGAGTACCATGGTTAAATGAAGCATTAAAACCATCCAAAGGAGACTGTGTTTTCATTATTTGCATGCCTATGGTCAATTTCATCATATGTGAAGTATCTACCTTATACTGTGAGGTTTAAATAATAAAATGTAACCATGTCTCCTAGAACATAGTAAGTGATAGGTAATAATGTGATATTTTTAGTATAATTACACATGATCAAATAAGGATCTGTAACTACCATAACAAATATTACAAGATTCTTGCAGACACATGGTAGAAACACATATAATAAGCATAGTATTTTAGAGACTTTGTTAAATATGGTAGTAACATTATGAAAGATGTTTTTTGTCCTATAATTGTAAGAAAATATTCTAATTATTGTCTGTGGCTATTGTCTAGTTAAGTGCAATTCATAATGACCAACTTGTTCAATGTGCCAGCAGATCTTCCATCAAAACACTAATTATGAAGTGCTATATTAATTAGCTTGGTCAGGGTTCAGTTTCTGGTGAAAGCTGTCTTTCTGTTTTGCAGATAGCTGGTTTCCTCTGTGTCTTTGTGTCTGCATATGACAGAGAGAGAGAGAGAAAGAGAGAGAGAGAGAAATTTCTTCCTCCTTTTGTAAGGCCATAGTCCTACAACCTCATTTAACATTGAGTACTTCCTAAAGATTCCATCTGCAGATATTGTCACATTAGAAATTAGGGCTTCAACATATGAATTTTGCAGGGACACAATCAATCCATAGTAGCTGTACTGTCCAATTAGAGAATTGGCATTGTATTTTGAAAAACAGGCAGCATGATTTCAGAGTATGCCAGTGAGCAGAAATCTAGGATAATGCACATGGCATGTTCTTTTCTTTAATGAGAATAGTTGGGTGGTGGGTTAGACAGACATGAGCAGAGCAAAGACGATGGGCCAGGCACAGAAGGTATGAAGGGTGGAAAACCCTGGGTACCAGGCAATGGGCAGAACTGGGAAAATAAGCACCTCACCTGACAGGGTAACCTTTCCTCCCCTAACATTTTGATGATCATGCAATTTAGAATCCCTGCCCTTTCATATCACTGGTCATGTGGTTTGGACCCTCCCCTGACCTGTCCTCCACTGCCATGTCACTAGTCTAGTGGTAGAACCTGTTGGAGGAGGAACAAGGGGCTGACAGGTAGCCTCAGGTAACTCCCTTGCAAGGCCTTGCATAACCACTTCCTTAAGCATTAACCCCTGGGCACAACATCTACACCTCAGTTATGTTTCAGCTCCAGCCCAGCAAAGCAGAAAAACCAGATGAAGCGATGCCCTGGCTTCCTCGGGACCAGCTGCATTGACTAATGACCTCCTGCCCTGGTGCCGACCAGTCAATGGAGACCATGGCCTTGAAAGGACACTCTTGGAAAGCTGATGAATTATTCTACTGGGGTCCTCCCCTGGGAACTCTGATAAATATCCTCAAGATGGAGAGCCCAGAGTGACTCTGTCTAGGGAGCACACCCCTGCCTTTTCCCACTCCCTGTCCTCCATTTTCCTTGCCTTTTTCTTTCTTCTAAGTTCCAAGGGCCCTTCTTTTGCCTCTGTAACCTATTTCCTGTGCCTATTTCCTCCACAGCTCACTTCCTTTACTTCTGAGACTTCCTAAATACACTTTCTGTTATATTTTGAGTCTTGGCTCTGAATTCTTACTGAGCTAGACCTCAAGTACCAACATTGCTGGACCAAGGTCCAGTCTGACTCCACCAGTCTAACACCTGGTGCCATTCTAACTGCCAACACCCACAATCATATATTAGAATGAGAAAATATTCATTTACATTGACCTAGATATTTATTTTCAAACTATGAGAGAAAGAATAGATTGGAAGAAGGAAGATATCTGTTATGTTGGAATGTTTACTATCATAGATCTACCTAAAACATTTATGAGAGAAACTTCTTCATTGTTTAAAAACTGCAATAAATCCATTTTGTTTACAAACACTATTAAAAGACAGGCAACCAAGAAGATGAATTAACTATGTTACATCTTAGAAGGATGATGCTAATTGAAAGGGTAAAGCCAGAGCCATTTACTATTGTGGCGCCATTTGCTGAGCAGGCCTGTGACCTTGTTAAACATAACTGCCATTTTACTCTTCCAAGCTTGTTCCCAGGACTGGAAATTACTGGAAAGTGAGAAGAGAACTAACCACCCACTACAGTCACAGGCGGAAGATAACATTGGAACAAACAATGCCCCCAACAGTCCAGGGGCCATAGAACAGCAACCCTTCATGCTTTTTTAATCCAGTTATAATTCAATAAAAGCTCAAAGTTCCCACCCCTCAATGCTGGTGTATCTCTCTATACCACACCCCTCTCCTTTCTTGGAGAGTGAATAAAAACTTTATTCTCTACACTTTCTTCTATTTGTGAATTCTTTCACAGCCCACATCACCTACCATCCTAACACTAATCCTTTATAAAGTCATTTTATCTCCATTTTATTTGGGGTCTTTATGCTTTAAATAAGATGTGCTCATTGAAGTTAGGTTTCACTTGGTCACTAACCCTGAAAAAGTCATTCTAAATCCCATATATATTTTATTGTTATTGATCAATATTAATGAGCACAAGGTAACTGCTGGTGTGGTAATCCTTATCTATCAACAAAAAGGCCAGTGTGGTTTACTCACCTATAATGACATCATTTCATATGCATAGAACAATCTATCAAGTCATAAAATTTAGTAGATAGCCAATTTCAGATGTTATGTAAGTACATGTACTTTATATATATTAAACATGCATAAATTCTATGGACAAAAAGTAGAAGACTCTTTACAAGAAATACAGATCTTTCCAGTATTATTGTCTATGAAAGAGAGGATTTTGTATGGACACATGCTACAAAGGATTTACTAATAATTGGTCAAATAGAATTAGAAAACTATTATGTTCATGTTATCTTTAAATTCTGAGGTTTCTAAGGTTCTATACAGTAAGAATCAGCATTTCACAGGATGAAAGATCAGCTGTTACTACAAGTAAGTAATGACAACTTTAGATCAGCTACATAGAGTATCAGAATGAAGCATCAGTCACATGAGAAATACCTCCTTCTTCAGGACTGAAAAAACAAGTGCTGGGGTTTGATCTTTTATCTGACCCTCTTTAGAATGTTATACAAATTAATTCAATAACTGATTATTTTGTTTTTTACTTTCACATATACAGATAAAAATAAAATATAAAAGATCATATCTTTCTAGGACTTTTGTTTATAGTATTATTGCATAATTTATGTTTTTCCTTCACATATTCTTACTTTACTCATACTGTATTTATTAGAATTTGCTCTTCTTTGTTTAAGCATTTGGAAAACAGTTTATAAAATAATAATTCATCTTAAACAACTTAAGTAATGACTGAGGTTATAATTGTTTATGAAATTTTATAGATTGGTATGCATCTTATTTCTATTCTATGCATCAAAGGGTGGTTGGCCACAAGAGTAATGCAACAGAATTTTGTTCTGGGTGTGTGTTTTTTTTTTTGGTTAAATAGAAATAGCTACTTTTTAAAAATCTTAAAGACTCAACACTTTAGAATATAATACTTAGCTTTTTCTTAAGTGGAAAATAAGCAAAATTGATATACTAGTTAGATCTCTCAACTTAGAAGCAGTTTTTGGTGACTTGAAACATAATTTGCTAACCTGCAAATGTCTAGTACAATTGGATCTTTACATATTAAAAACATATAAAACTAAATACCTCACTAGTTTTTCTGGAGGTAAGTAAAAAATTCCTTAGTCAGTCCAATGGCACAGCTTGAACTAATAATGGACACTTAGGATTATCTGACTAGGAAGCTCATTTGGGACTGAGACAAGCATTTCCTAATTCTAGTCTCCTGGGCCATCATTCAAATATATTATTATTCAAATAGCTAATGAGACAGGAAGCACTCCACCAGTAATTGACTTGTATTCTCCGGGGAAGTCAGCTCTGAGAGTAGATCTACATAAATTCCCCAAGTGCACTGTAGACAGAAAGTATTGTAATTAATTTACTAGTCAGGCCCAAAGCATTATGAGTGAAAGAATTGCCTAATTCCTCCTTTACCAACTGCTAGATTCCAACCTCTCTAGGAAAAAAATATAAACCTACTTGCACATATTCTAAAATAGATACAGATGTGATTTGAAACATGGGATATGTAACACATAACATATATTCTCTACTTTTCCAAAGAATGTGATAAAATCAAAATGAAAGCACCTACATATGGTGCAATGCAGTTCTGGGTGTCACAGAAATCCAATTATGCTAAATATTGTAATATTTATATTAACGACTATCTCTACTACTACTATATTATATATGCTCTGTATAATAAAAATTAATTTAGAGGGTTTTAAAAACTTAATTGTAAGATTTTAGATATGACTAAAATTATTTCTTCTCAAATTCCTGTAAAATAAAAATAATATTTTATATATGTGTATATATATACACATATATAAAAATATATTCATATATATACATATGTGTGTGCATGTATATATGTATATATACATCTATCTTATCCCCACAGTTACAGAAAAGGAAAGAAAAGGACAAAATACACATGAGAAATTTCCACACAATTTGGAAGATTCAAAGCATACAGTTGAGTGATAACTGACTTTAGATTTGATAAAAAAAACTAAAAACCTGGGCACCTGTAGAGGAATGTTCTTGTAAAAAAAAAAAAAGGCCTAATTTCTTCACAGAACTTGGCAGTTCAAAGTATTAAAAAAATAATGTGAGATATAGAGAATATACAGATTTATTGAAAGTATACATTAATGGCATTTAGTCTCTAGATCTGGTCCTCAAATGCTAGTTTTCCACTGATCCCAAAAGAGCATAAGGTTCTATTGTTTGGCATAATTGAATCTGATAGTTTGCAGACCAGGAGGGGAAAAAGCTAAGACTAGGAGAATTAATTAAATGGTGAAACTCTTAAGGCCCTGTTTGCACACCATTTCTAGGATGAGCTTTAACAAATTAAACACTACCTGAATGTCTTCTACAAGCAGGAAATTATAGATTCTTTAGGAAAATGGAATGTCCCCAGACAACATAATATATAACTACTGGGATTAGTTAGCCCAAATAAAAATACTATTTTCTGAAATCCAAGAGTCAACAAATACTATGAACATACAGATCCAAATTCACTCACAAATGAGGAGATAGCCAAGGATCACCAGAAATTTGAAGACTTTCAACATGGAAAAAAAAATGTCAAACTAAACAAGCAGAAGAAAAGGAACTAGAGAAGCCAGAGATAATGTAAAAAACTCTAAAGGTAGTAACCTCAGTGTAGGAAAATAGAATATTGCATGCATACAAAAATAGAATATAATACAAATACAGCCAAGAACAGGAAGAAAAGCTATTGCAAATTAGTACTAGGATATCAGATATGTTAAAATTGCAACAAAACATTTTACAAAATTTAAAGAACTCCTCCATCCCCACCCCTACACACAGATAGGAAAAAACAACAAAAAGACAAAGTAACATCATGGGATAAAAGAGGAAGGAAAATTAGAGGATCAACCTAGGTGAGCCAACACAGAATAAAAAGTTTCAGAGAGAAGAGAGAGAATAAATTATTCTCCAGAATTGGAAGTCTCGTGTTCTGGTTATTATTGCTGCATAACAAAATATTCTAAAATTAAGCTGCTTTGAATAATCATTTAATCTTGCAAATGGCTTCAGGGGACAGGTATTCAGACAGGGAACAGTGAGCATGGCTTGTCTATGCTCCACAACTTTTGGGCCCTTACCTGGGAATACTTGACAGCTAGGGGTGACTGACTGATAGTAGGGAGTTAGAGTTATTTGGAGCCATTTTCACTCACATATCTGGCAATTGATGCTAGCTTGCAGCTGACCTCATCTGAATCCATGTGAACTATGTCTGGCTTCTCCATGTGACCTGGCCTTCCACATAGAATGGAAGTTACAACGTAGTCAAATTTCTTAGTGCTTCAGCAAACAATATCGAAGATGTGTCACCTTTCATTACTAAGTATTGGAAGGGCATACATTATTTCAAATCCATCTATTGGTTTTAAATAAGAATTAAATCTAGCCCATTTTTTTTATTGTGTTGTTTGTCTTCCTAGAGTGGAGTTGTGTGAGTTATTTATATATTTTGGAGATCAAACCTTTGTCTGAGATGTCATTGGCAAATATGTTTTTCCATATAATTGGTTCTCTTTTAATTTTAATGGTGTTTTCTCTAGCTGTGCAGAAGCTTTTTATTTTGATGAGATCCCATTTGTTTATTCTTTCCTTTATGTCCCTTGCTCTTAGGGACATATCAGTGAAAATATTGCTGTGTGAATATCTGAGATTTTCCTGCCTATGTTCTCCTATAGGACTTTTATGGTGCCATGACTTATATTTAAGTCTTTTATCCATCTTGAATTTATTTTTGTGTATGGTATAAGTTGGTGATCAAGTTTCATTTTTTTTTTTTGCATGTAGCTGTCCAGTTCGCCCAACACCATTTGTTGAAGAGGCTATTTTTGCTCCATTTTATGTTGCTGCCCTCTTTGTCAAATATTAGTTGACCATAGAGAGTTAGGTTTATTTCTGGGTTCTCTGTTCTGTTCCACTGATCTATGTGTCTGTTCTTATGCCAGTACCAGGCTGTTTTGATTATAGTGGCCTTGTAATACAGTTTGGTATCAGGTATTGTGATCCTTCCTACTTTGTTCCTCATTCTCAAAATTGCTGCAGTTATTCAGGCGAGAATGGCCATCATAAACAAGTCAACAAACAAATGTTGGAGAAGATGTGGAGAAAAGGGAACCCTAGTGTACTGTTGGTGGAATTGCAGACTGATGCAGCCACTATGGAAAACAGTATGGAATTTCCTCAGAAAACTGAAAATGGAACTGCCTTTTGACCTGGCAATTCCACTTCTAGGATTATATCCTAAGGACCCTGAAACACCAATCCAAAAGAACCTATGCACCCCAATGTTCATAGCAGCACAATTTACAATAGCCAAGTGCTGGAAGCAATCTAAGTGCCCATCAGTAAATGAGTGGATCAAAAAACTATGGTACATTTACACAATGGAATTCTATGCAGCAGAAAGAAAGAAGGAGCTCCTACCCTTTGCAACAGCATGGATGCAACTGGAGAGCATTATGCTAAGTGAAATAATCCAGGCAGTGAAAGACAAATACCATATGATTTCGCTTTTAACTGGAATCTGATCAACAAAACAAACAAGCAAGAAAAATATTATCAGATACATTGAAATTAAGAACAAACAGACAGTAACCAGAGGGGAGATAGGAGGGAGTAATGAGAGGAAAATGGTAAAAGGTTTTCAGGAACAACTATAGAGGACACATGGACAAAACCAAGGCAGGTGGAATCAGGGGGAAGTGGTGGGAATGGCTGGGGTGGGGGAAAAGGCAGAAAACTATATTTGAACAACAATAGTTTTTTGTTTTTTTTTTTAAAAAAAGAAGGACTTAATCTAGCTCATATTCAAGCAGATGAGATGTAGTCCCCCAACATTCTATTGGAGAAATGTCAAAGACTTGCAGGTTTTAAAGGTGCCACAGCCTGAATGTCAGAATAAAGGGATAGGAATATAAAATTTCTTTTAAAAAATATTTTATTTATTTGTTTTTAGATAGAGGGGAAGGAGAGAAAGAGAGGAAGAGAAACATCAATATGTGGTTGCCTCTTGCATGTCCCCTCCTGGAGACCTGGCCCACAACCCAGGCATGTGCCCTGACTGGGAATCAAACCTGCCACCCTTTGGTTCTCAGAACAGTATTCAATATGCTAAGCCACACCAGCTAGGGCAGGAATATAAAATATCTTACATCAAAGCATTGATAGTAAAATTTAAAAACATTTAAAATGAGTATATCTTGTTAGAAGCTATCAGAAATGGCAAAACAACTAAATATAAAGGATAAAATATAAAAGTTTTACAGGATTTCCAAGGTTATACTAAAACCTAAAATGCTATATCATGCCTTCAAATTTTTACAGATTCAATTTTTGATAAAGAGGCAAAGAAAGTTCAATGGAAAAATAATCTTTACAACAAATGGTGTGAAGATAACAAGAGAGCCATAAGCAAAAGAATAAAGGTGTATCTCTATCTCACACTAAATGTGAAAATTCACTCAAAATAGATCAGGTACCTAAATGGTTTTTCTTACATCTTCAAAACTCTTAAAAGAAAGTGTAGGTATAAATCTTTGAGGGCTTGGATTAGGCAATGTTTTCTTAAATATGGCACCGAAAGCACAAGCACACAAGTTTATTGTAAACTGTACTTTATCAAATTTAAAAACTCTTATTTAGCACAAGAAACTATCAAGAAAGTGAAAGAACTAATCTCAAAATAGAAGAAAGTATTTCTACATTACGTATCTGATATGAGTTCTGTATCTAGTATACATAAGGTGTTCTTACAATCCAACCATAAAACAAATAATTTTAAAAAATGAGTAAAGAAGTGAATATATAGTTCCCCAAAGAGCTGATAAGCACATGAAAAGAAATGTTCCACACTGTTAGTATAACCTGGTAAACTGGGGCCCATGCATGTGGTGCCTTAATGTATGACCCAACAAGTAGTGTTGGAGGAAACAGATTTTTATTTTCAGGGGTGAAACCTCAGGGGGCTGGGAGCACTCCTGCTCAGAACTCTGTTCTTCCACAAGACCCGGCATTTCCCTTGCTCCCTACTGGGCTATAAGCTAAAACCAAGCCCAGTAGTTTCCCATATCCTTATCTGTTTTAAGCCAGCTGTGCAAATTGTTCTCCAGCCCCTCTGAAATGTACACTTGTGGATTTCAAAGTCACCATCCTCTTGCAGCAGCTCTTTTCTTCAGGATCTGGGATATGTTGTCCTCAGTCTCTATGTAATAGTCCAGGAAAACATGTGCTGTGTTGCACTGGCTCATGGTGAAGCCCAGGAAGGCCTAAGTCCCAAGAGAATGGCCTCTCCATTTGTCTCTCAGAGAAGTAGGAGCCTACAGTCTCTGGTCACAGTTCAGCATTCCAGGCATCTCCTGATAACTGTGCTTGGTTAGGCAGGTTCCTACAGCGTCATCAGCTCTACCAGGTCCTTGCAGAACTCCATCAGCTCTTTCCTTACACTCTTTTCTCCTTCATGGCTACTATTTCACTACAGACCACATGCCTGCTTCCTTACTACATGAAGCCATATGACCAAATCCTCGGAGGAGCAGACATAGCTCCTCCCTCATTAAAGGCAGCATGGCAGAATCTCTCCTGGCTCACTGGTCCTTCCTCATGGCTACCTTGTCTTTCTCTTTCCTCATAGCCAGGCTTCAGGGCTGCCTCCTGCTACAGCCTGCATGGCTCCTATCTCACTATAGACCTCATGGTGAACAAAATCCCCTTCTCTTTCAGACTGCACTTATTTTAAATGCTGACCCCAGAACTCCCTGTGTGACCTTATATCTGGCCCTTCCTACAGTGGGCCTCTTTGCTAGTTGCCCTTATCTTTACCTTCATTTGGCTGCCATTGTTTGTCAGGGCAAGAGTGATTCAGTGATGCAGGGGCCTCTGCCTCCCCTGGCTATGTCATGAGTCAGAATACATCCTGAAAGTAAGGTACACCTTTGACCTGGGGCAGTAGCATAGCTATTTTCTTGCTTTTTCTAATGCAAAATACCTTAAATGCTGTATCATTTCCTTCCCCCATCCCCTAACCATGGGTTGTGGGGACTTTGGGGACCCTTTGCTCTATACCCCATTACATTAGTAATTATGAAAACACAAATCAAAATCACATGAGATACCACCTTACATCCAGTAGTATGATTAAAATCAAACAACAGAAAACAACGACAACAAAACAAAACATCAGCAAGGATTTAGAGAAATGTGAACCCCTATACTGGTAGGAATGTAAAATGGTGCAATCACTATGAAAAACAGCTCAGCAGTTCCGTGATTCCTCAAAAAGTTAAACCTAGATGTCCATGTGACCCAGTAATTCTACTCTTAGGTACATACCCAAGAGAACTGAAAATATGTGCTCATACAGATACTTGTATCTGAATTTTCAAAGCAGCATTATTCATAATAGCCCTAAAGTAGAAACAACCCAAATCAACTGCTGAACAGGTAAACAAAATGTGATAGATCCATAATATGAATTATTCTTATTTGGCTATAAAAAGCAATGAAGTATCATGCTACAGCATGAATAAACTTTGAAAACATGCTAAGTGAAAGAAGCCAGACACAAAAAGTTACATATTATATAATTCCATTTAAATGAAATATCTAGAATAGGTAAACTCACAGAAAGTAGATTGGTGGTTGCTGGAGGCTGCTGTGTAGGAGAGATAATTGTTTAATAAGTATGGAATTTTTCTGGGGGGGGGTCATTGAAAATGTCCTAGAATTAGATCAAGGTGATGGTTTCATCTTGTGATTGACATAAACGGACTGAAAACACCCCAAATTGTAAACTTTAGATTGGTAAATTTTGTCACATATAAATTATATCTCCCTAGGAATATGTACTTATGTGTTTTAAGACAAAATAAAATGTTTAATGTGCATCTCTCTCATCTCATTAATTGCCTCAGAGGAATGATACTAGATGGTGGGAACTAAGGCAGGACTATTGTACAAGGTAAGCTTTTGAACACTATGAATTTTAAAACTATTTGTATACTTTTTAAACTTTCACTAAACTTTTACCATTATAATCACTTTAGTCTTATGATTTTAAAACTAAATGTCTTTTTATATTTTTTACATAAACTTTTATATAGAATCCAAAATTTTACTCATTTTACAAATATCATTTTACTTAATATGAGCAGTGAAAGAATAATCTCCACTCTGTGTTCTGTGCTAATTGTAACATTTCAATATTTCTAAAATTTAATTATAAAGTATTTTCTGAACCATACATTTTATTATTTTATAGTTCCAATCATATTTCCAAGTTCACATTGATTTACCATGCAGAGGACCAAACACTTAACTGTTGGCACTCAGAATGCCTGAAAATACCTTCTACTGCCCATCAAAGTGAATAATAATCAGTTGTTTTTTTCATGAAAATAATCTAAAATATGGCCAGGCGGCCTCTGGGAAGCTGAGCTAACTCATCCCCCTCCACATAATACTGAACTTTTGAACTGGGTTAAATCAAAGGGCTGCATCCTGATACAGATCCCAGAACTGGCTCTGCATCCCTGAATTGTCCAGTAGAAAAAATTTTTCATCTAGGAATAGACATAAGCAATTAATGTTGTATACTATAGCGTAAGTCTGCTTGCTAGTCCCAATTACACCTCTTTCAAAGCACTTATGTGATTCGCTTTTGAAAGCCCCCTCCCCATTTTCTATCTTTATCAACTATCTTTTTCTTTCTCCCTCAGAACACAGTTCGGGTTTCTACCCAAATCCGCCTCCCAGGTGCAATTCCTAAAAACATTCCAAATAAAGCTTCAGTTTACCTTGCAGCTCTTTGTCAAAACTGATTGACAAAGCTATAATAAGAACATTACCCTAATTCTAGGATTTCTTATAGAAACTAGGAAAAAGGATAATCTTTGAAATGTAGAACGAGCCTAATTTGGATTACTGTGCTTTGTTTTATCCAACATAATGAATTATCCAGGAAAACACCTGTAGGTTTTAAGTATATCCAAGGAATTTTTGGTATCACAAGGAAGCATGTAAATCAAATAATCACAGAAACCCAACAGTGAAACTCAAAGTAACTGCTTTCCAGGGGACAGGGATGATCCATAAGATCCTTGTAGTTTTCATAAAGTGGAGATTAGTTTACTCTATTTGTTGGGCTGCCTTACTTGTAGTTAGTATTTAAGCAGTCATATTACATTGTTAACTAAAAAGCAATGATTTCATCCTGTTTACTACTTGATTGGGTTTGTCATTGTTATTGTTTGTTCTTTTGGGACAAATGAAATTTGGTTTAAGACCAAGATAATATGGATCTGGCTTACTTCTCATTTTAGCTCCCTCCTTACTGAGAACTCTCTTACAAAGAATCTCAGAATCCATCTGTTTAACTACAGAGCCCTTGTGCCCAGCTTGAGACCAAATGCATGCATTTAAATCCAGAACTTCCAAATAACACAGGAAATGATAAGAAAGGAAGAAAAAAATGATATACACCCACAGCAAAACTAATAACAGGAAGTGGGGCTTCAGCAGATGAGAGTTTACAACAAAATGCAAAAATCAGAAGGCAGAGACAAGAATATTAACTGATGCAGTAGAGAGAAGGAAACCTCCACTTAAAACAGTCTAAGTAAGAGCTGCAACTGGATAGAGTCTATATGGTAAATCCAGGCTCCAGAGAAACTCAGAACTCAGAGACTATAAGTTGAAAAAGAACCAGAGTGGGGATGGGTAAGGCACTAAAAATTAAGCTAACAGAAAGGAAGCCCCTTGCCTCCCATAATATCTCAATACATTACCAACAGTTACATGTTTAAGTCCAAATAAAAAAGTATCGGGTATCTCAGTTTTTTAAAAAGTGTCTGGAAAGTACCAGGGAAACTTATATGGAAGTTAGTTTCAACTATAAAGTTAAAACTCTCTTTTTTTGGCATTTAGGAGAAAACTGTCAAGATTTATGGCTCTGTACCATTCACTTTAAAGTGTAGTTATCTGCTACTAAACCCCAAGTACTCCCTAGAGCTCCCAGTCACACTCTCCATTGTTAAGTATGGACACACAACACAAAGGTCTTATGACATTTGAAGAAAGCTTTGGTATGAAAGCATAGACAAATGGAAAACAAAGGAAAAAGTGATCATTAGGAAACTGATAACTCAAGAAATAATGAAAAAATAAATGTTCTGATTGATATCCTTGAACACGTATACAATATTATACACTATAAAATATGAGAAAGATATGAAAAAGAATAATAGCAAGGTTTTATAACATATATTTGTAGAAAATGTTTTAATAATAGATAAAAACAGTAGTAAAGGAAATATTCCAGAACATAAAACAAAAAAGAAATAGTAGCAGCAGAGGACTAATCCAACAAAGCTAGTACTTAATTAATGGAAATTCAAAAAACAGGAATGAAAAATATAGAAGGAAAGAAATTATCAAAGAAATAATGCAAGAAAATCTCCTATGACTGAAGAGAGTCATGGGTGTTTAGTAACAAAGGGTCCATAGCACTGAAAGAATGAATAATGACCTATGTCTAGGCATATACAAATTTTATAACATAAGGAACCATGTCTTTATCCCATGTCTCTTCTTGTTTCTAAATATATTTTATTGATTTTGCTATACCAGTTGTCCAAATTTTTCCCCTTTGCCCCCTTCCACCTGGTACCCCCATTCCCTTCAATAATCCCTCCCCTTAGTTCATGTTCCTGGGTCATACACATAAGTTCTTTGGATATTCTATTTCCTGCACTGTTCTTAACACCCTCCTATCTACTCCATACCTATCAATTTGTATTTCTTAAGCCCTGCACCTTTTCCACCATTGTCCCTCTCCTTCCTCCCAGCTTATAACCATCCAATTAATCTCCATATCTATGATTCTGTTCCTGTTCTGGTTGTTTACTTAGTTTGTTTTTTAGATTCAGCTGTTGATAGTAGTGCATTTGTTGCCATTTTAATGTTCATAGTTTTCATCTTCTTTTTCTTATATAGTTCCCTTTAACGTTTCATGTAATAATGATGTGGTGATGATGAACTCCTTTAGTTTTACCTTGTCTGGGAAGCCTTTCATCTACCCTTGTATTCTAAATGATAGCTTTGCTGGATAGAGTAATCTAGGTTGCAGGTCCTTGCTTTTCACCACTTTGAATACTTCATGCTAGTCCCTTCCAGCCTGCAAAACATCTTTTCAGAAATCAGCTGACAGTCTTATGGGAACTCCTTTGTAGGTAACTCTCTGCTTTTCTCTTGCTGCTTTTAAGATTCTCTCTTTATCTTTAAAATTTGACACTTTAATTATGATGTGTTTTGGTGTGGTTACCTTTGGGTACAACTTGTTTGGGACACTCTGTGCTTCCTAGACTTGTATATCCATTTCCTTCACCAAATTTGAAAGAAGAAAGTTTTCTTTCATTATCTTTTCAAATAAGTTTTCAATTTCTTGCTCATTTTCTTCTCCTGGCACCCCTATATTTTGGATGTTGGTACATTTGAAGATGTCTCAGAGGCTCTGTGGCCTATTCTCAGTTTTTTTTAATTCTTTTTTCTTCTTGCTGTTCTGATTGAATGCTTTTTACTCTCTTTATGTCCCAAATCATTTTTTGACTCACAGCTTCATGCCCTCCTCTATTGGTCCCCTGTAGATTTTTCTTTATTTCACTTAATGCAACCTTCATTTCTGCCAGGGTCATTTTACACTGTTGCAATACCCAATGATTTCTTTGAACATCCTAATAACCAGTGTTTGGAACTCTAAATCTGATAGAATTTAGTTATTTTCCTGGAAGTTTGTTCTATTTTTTACATTTGTGCCATATTTCTTTGTTTCCTAAATCTGGCAGCATCCCTGTGTTTGTTTTTGTGTATTAGGTAGAGCTACTTTGACTCCCTGTCTTAGTAACATGGCTTATTGTAGAAGAAGCACCCCTCTAGATGAATGTGGCTTCTTTAAATCATTTGTTTTGGACTTCCATATAGTTTGCTTCTCTGATGAATTTGGGTGATGTTTATTTTGAAGTTTAGTTATAATTGTTACTGTAGTTGTACACAGAGATGAAGCATTGTTTACCTATGCCTCCATCTTGGCCAGAAGTCTCTTCATCTGATATCAGTGGATTCAAGGAAAAGCAGATGGCCATCCCAAAAAGTAGGAAGAGCACAATAATGAACAATCCAAGCAGATGTTTCTCAGAAACCAAATGGCTGCTTCTAGGAAGCCTATATGCAGCCTAAGTGAGGTATTCTTTCCCTGAGGTCCATGGGCTCCCAAACTATCTTCTAACTGAAGATTTTCACTAATTTCTAATTGAAATTCAGCACTTTCTTCTATTTCCTTGCATCCAGCATTGGTCCATGTGTGAAAACCCTAACACAAGCAAAGCCAATCTTCAGAGAAATTATATTAACACTTGAAGGGAGGAGGTCCACCTCTTTCTTTCCCAAGACCGTTCAGCAGCCGGCCAGGTGGTCAAAGTGGCATATGCTCCCACATGCCATGTCACAGCTCCGCTTTTGCTTTTTGATAGTACCGTTTTCAACTTTGTGCATTTTCTTAAAAACTGTTTTCCATATCATGAATCAAAGCTCCTCTTAGCAGTTTCTACACAAGATGTTGACCTCTGTTAGTATTCTGGTCTAGGATCCATCCCTTGACACCATTCAGGTTATGTTGCAAGTATGTCACATATCAGGTAGTCACTCCAGCTTACATCCTGCCTAAGTTATGAACATGGACATCTGCAGATCACCTATTAGTTGATTCTCCTCCTTGCTTCTCTTACAATGCCCAGCCTCTTCCAATGACCTCTTTTTAAGAGAACCATAAATAAGTATTGTGCATAAAGAGAAGAGATTTTTGTGTTTCTTGAGGTTTCAAATGAATTTTGCTGAAACTTGGGATGCTTCACTAACAGCAGGGCTTGAGAGTTGATTGACAGCTGTACAGATGAAGGGTTAAAGGGATTCTGAGAATCTTCCCTGTTTATGCCTGAGCTGTGACCTTCACTGGAAAAGCAAACTATAGTGTTGTCTCTCAGGGAGAACTGGCCCTTCTGCCATAGAGATTAGTACCTTTGGTCTTTACCTGTTCCCTTGAGAGAATTGGCCCTTCTCCCAGGGAGAACATTTAGTTAGCCAAAATCACACAAGGCCCTTGGCAGGTAGCCACCTTTGTCTAAAACATATTTAATCGTAGCCTCCAAAGTGAGACTATGGAATCTCACCCAAAGGATGCTTTGCTCAGACCTTTTCCCAGACGAACCTCAGCTGCTGCTATCTCTGGGATTCCCCAGCACCTGTATTCTGGTGTAAGTGATTTCCCATCTGGTGATGTATGCTCTTGATTCTTGATTTTCTCTTTGCTTTCACTTAATAAAGTACTTAACTATTCACCTTTGACTTGGAATTTTATTGTCTGTGAATATGAACCTCCAAATTAAGTGGCCACAATCTCAAACATGTCCCGTAACAGCACAATGGGTGGTGAGAGGACTCCAAAGATATTGACCTAACTCTAGAGGCACATATTTATATTTCAGGAGAAAATGTGGCCTAGAAACTTGAAGACATCCCCAGTCATAAAACCTATAAACACTGGGTTTCATGTGGCCCTTGGAGTGATAGATTTACATTATAAACAATTTGAATGAGGACACAGGATACTTTTTATGCATCTTCAAGAAACAAAAATAAAAAACAAATACAGTTTTTTTGAAGGTTAGGAAAAAGCAATTGCCTCTGTCTTCTGTACATTAGCAGAGAAAATATTTTTTTCCTGTTTCTCTCCTATAATCCATATTTTGAAATGTGCATTTATGGGACATTATACATAGCTTTCATCTCATTGCCCAGGGATAAAAATAAGTGTGTGGGGAATTACACAATTATTATTTGATTTTAAGTAAATAATGATAATCTATCTTTAATCCAGAAAACTTTATGTGTACATTAAGAATTAAACTAATAAAGATGAATATTTCAAGCCCAGCTACCCTGCTCTAACTCATAACTGAATACCAGTCTTCACAGAAGCCCCAGAGGTCTAAAATCAAAACTCTCAAGTGTTACCTTTAGAAGGATAGAAACAGGTATGCCTTTTCTATTTGTAATCTATGATGATTCCATAACACATTTCATAATAGTGTAAGATAACCAACAAAGAAAGTTAATGCATTTTTCTCACCAAAATATACAAAATATTAATCAATTTGTGGTAATTTATTTATAAATAACATTGAATTAAACATAAAGCAATGGCTAAAGCTGGAAAATAACATTTCCAGCTGGATGTAAGCCATATTTAAGGCTAAAATAAGCTGTATATTTTTAAGTCATCTTATCTCACTACTTCTTCTCAGCCTCCCTAAGTAAAAATAAAATAATCTACTGTGGAAAAACAAAATACATCAAGTATTTGTACCTTGAACCAAGAATAACAAGCTTTTGTATTCAGGGTGGGGGTAGTGATTAGTACAGAGTTTCATTTTAATAAAATTTCATTGTAATTTTATTAAACTTTGCATTCTATTTGTGAATATGTATATGATGAAGTTCCATCTAAGTTATTACTTTATTTTTTCACTTTTCAAAATTTTTTATTTTGGAAAATTTGAAAACTACAAAATAAATTAGAAGAATAGAATAGGGACACCCTTATATGTACCTAGATACACCAATTGTTAGTATTTTGCCTCATTTTCTCTCTGTCCCTCTCCCTTTCTGCCTGTCTTTCCTCCCATCCCTATACAAACAATTTCCTGAGCCATCCGGGAGTTATTTGCAGACATCTCGACACTTTGTCCCTGTGAGTCAGTACTTTATATCAGCCCACAATTGGGTAGGCAAAAAAGTCCATATGGTTTCTTCCACAAAACAAAAGACACATCTTTTATTTTCACCAATAACTTTATATATTTGGATATTTTGAGTGCGTCAGCTATCTTCTGTTATTGGCTTCTAATGGCTGAAGGCAGGGGTGCTGCTCAACATCTTCCAATGTGTAGACAGCCCCACAGCAAAAAATTATTTGGCCAAAATGTCAACAGTACCAAGAAACTTCACAAACCACTCTTGACATGTTTGATCAGTCACAGCACCTCCTCCATACTTTGCACACATTTGTTTTTTGCATTTTGGTTGCAATTTTACCTTTCTTAAAATAATAAAGCATAATACACCAAAAATGTTGCTTATTTTCTTCCATCTTCAATATTAAAATGGCTACACAAAAATTCACCAATTTTGATTTTTTAAAATGCATGCTGATATGACAGCTTTCCCAATACAATATAACAAAATTGTTTTTGCGTGAAGTTAAAGACAATTAAGCACTACTGGAACCATCATATGAGAAAAACTAAACAAAATTTTTTACCAACCCAATGAATCAAATAGAAAAAGTTTTGAGCTGTTGATGTCATTTTGAGATTGATATTTTTTATTCCCTTTGGCCTGTGTTTACAGAAAACAAATAGAACTGATGTCTTTGAGTCAAGGCATTCAGCTTAGTACTGTTAGGTGCTTGACAGAGGTCTACCTACACCAGAAAGAAAGTTGGGAGCAACACCATTTGTTCTAAAGGTTTTGATACGGGGGATCTGGTGAGATTGCTGGGGATGGGGGAAGGACCCAGAGGTGGCATGGGAGAGGCCAGACCCTGGAGTGAATGATGGGTTCCAGGAAATGAAGCTGCTGTGTGGGGCATTAGAGGCTTCCATACCCCTGGGTAAATGGTAAACAAACCAGCATACCAGTGTTGCGTTGCCCTGAGCACATGTTGCCCTGCCTTGAGTGAAGACACTGCACACTCCTAGAAATCCTCCTACCCTCTTCCAGAACATGATGGCAAGGGGAGGGGCAGGCCTACCAGCCTAGCTTATGAGATTGGCTAGAAAGCAGGCACTTCCAGAGAGCATGAAACTTTGGGGCTAAAGATTTAAACATAGGGCAGGAAGAGTCTTGCCCCTCCTGATTTCCCTTACTTGACCAGTCAAGGCCATGTCCAGTCTCATGTGCTGGGCCACACTCCAGGGATGTGTGCTCTGGGGACTGCCCATGGTACACCATAGCTCTGTGTCGCATGGAAGGTCCCAGATTGTGCCTTTCTCTGCCTCTGAGACCAACAGAGGGTGCACAGGCCAGAGTGCTTATTGGCCCCAGGAGCACAAGTCTCAGGCACCAGGCCCTATGGACGAAGCCCGGTATGACTAGTATGACGTGATTGGCAGTGGCCCCAGGCCCTGGTATGGAAAGTTGCAGTGAGGCGATGCCAGCACTGGCCCTTATAAGCATGCCCTCTAGGGAGAGAGCCCAAAGCCAGACTGCAACCAGGAAACAGCTAAGCCACCTGGGTGACCGTGTTGTAGCCACCTGCATTTCTTGAAAGATGGTATTTTAAATGGAAGAAGGAATTCCAGGCACAGCTTTGAACTAATCTGGTAAAGGCTGGTAGGTTATTTTTCTTTGGGTTTTAGAGTGAATGGGCTCTGAGGCAGAAGCCTGTTTTTCTTCCAAAAATTGTGTAGCTTTTGAATTAAGACTCCTTTCCTTTTTCACCAAACATCTGCCTCCAAAACTTGTGGGCAGTGGGCAGCAGGACCCCACCTTTGTTTGATAACAGTTTCCCAAATCAACCTTTAGTTTGGCATCATAATACTTGTACTTTCAGTCACATGGTCCCAAGAGCCTCATTTCTCCAGTTCAAAAAAAACTCCTTGGTCTCTTTGCCTTTTTACCACAGCTGTCCTGATAATCTCATCTCTTGAGAAATCTAACCATCTCCTTCCTCCACTCCAAATCTTTGGTTGCCAAGGAGAATCAGCCTTATAGCTGTGCATCACTACAAATATAGGCATACCTTGGAGATATTGCAAGTTCAGATCCAGACCCCTATAATAAGGTGAGCATTGCAGCAAAGTGAGTTGTAATCATTTTGCTGGTGGAGGGTCTTGCTTTTGATTTATACAAAATACCCTTTCTGTGAAGCACAGCAAAGTACAATAAATGAGGTATGTCTGTATGTGCTTTTCTTTTGAATAATCCCATAATCTGTTCATAATTCTATCTTTTACTATAATCAACCCTAAATCCCTTTTCACAAAACAATTATTCACAATCTTGAGTACTACCTGCCAATTTTATTTTTTTCTTACTTTAATTACCTTCATCATAGTTAATTTTATAAAATATTCTTTAAAAAATCTTTCCCTCCGCTTTCATACTTTCCTTTATATTCAAGTGTCCTTGTGTTGCACCTTCAGATTTGAATGGGAGAGGTGTTCCTTCTATTTTCCTAGGTTAGCTCCTTCATGTATGATATCGATGCTATCCTCCCCCTCCACATTCCTAGCCCTTGCCCCCTCATGCATCTTTTCTAACTAACTTTTGTTACTGCATAAATCTATCTCCTTTGGAGACTTCAAATATTTTCTACTCTTTTGTCTCAATTCTACCCTGGATCCCATTTAACCAATTCTGTCTTGCACAAACCTCTTTGAAGACTAGGGACTTCCCCACATTTCATGTGGTATTAAATGCACCACAGTCTGGTTTTCTTCTGTCAAAGATGAGGTCAATAGTAACATCCCAATTATCTAAATAATGGCTAACCTTCTGTTTAATCCTATTTGTTGCCTCTTTAACGTTTTATATTTGAGGCAGTCCCTGCCTGAAATAATTTTTACTCCTCAGTACAAGGTACTGTTTTCTACTGGTATGCATGTTGCCCATGTGACTTCTTCTAAGCACCTGTCTCATCTTTCCCTTGAATAGTCTCATCAAACTAAGTTCTCATAGCACCTGTGAATGATAGCTCTTTTTCTTCATCCCTCCCCTCTACTTGGCTCACATCCTAGTAGAGATACAGTGACTTCTATGCAGGGATTTACCCTTGTTAGAGGTTTAATTTCTGTAAGAAGCCAATCCTCCGTTATGTAACTACATACCTCAATATATGAACTGCACTTAACTAACTGGAAAGTGGTACTCTATGTACTAGCCAGTGAGAAAAAAAATATATTACTATTTAATGTTTTTCAATATTAAATTTTTGGTCAGTTGAGCAAAGCAATATTTATGAAGTATTGACTAAGAGATATGTAGAATTCCTGTAGGTGCTCAAAATGTATCCTTGGATTAAGTCAGATCATTAAGGATTCTGATAGACTCCTGAATTGTTTACTATTGTCCCTCTTCCAAATTCATTTTAGTGAACCATCTTTGGCATGATAGGTTAGTCAGCACTGAGAGATAGTATAAGAAGCAGTTCCAGGATACTCGTCACAGTATTATTTTAAAGATATTGAGAATGAGAAATATATGGTTTTAAGAATTAGGACAGAAAATGATGTCAGCATCATGTCAGCACAAGTCATTGCTTTTTTTCTCTCCCCTTTGACATATGTCTAATGGAACATTCATAACAAGAACAACTAAGTGCCTCTGCACAGCACAGCAAATCACATCAGAGAGACCCATCCATATGTGAACACAAAGTGGATGGAATCGACCTTGGAGGAAGTTGCAGAGTGAGGGGATTGTCAGAGGCAGCAGAGGAGGTGGCAGTAGCAAAGGCAGGTGGCAGGTCCACTAGCAGTGGGCACAACTTTTCTGCAAACGGAGGTGAAGGATGAAGGTGGGGAATAGAGGAGTGTGCTGGCCATGCATGCTACAGCTGGAAGGCCTCACTGCTCTCTGAGGAGAGACCACAGTGACTAGGGGAGGGAAAGGAAAGGGAAGAAGGCTGATAGGAACTGAAGGAAAGCATTTTCTGCTGTCCACCCTGGAATTATGGCATGAGGACTACCCATGGGAGGATTCCCCTACTGGACTGTAGACATACCCCAAACCCTAGATGCTAAACACACACCTCCCCTACTCTGTCATCACCTTGTTTTTATCTGCCAGCTTTTCTTTTTCTTTCCCTTTTCCTTTTTATTGAATTTATTGGTGACACTAGTTAACAGAATTATACAGGTTTCTGGTACACAATACCACACACATCATATGTACACTGTACCGTGTGTTCTCAGCCCGAATTCAAGCCTCTGTCCGTCACCATTTTCCCCTTTTATACCCTCAACCACCTCCCCACACCACCTCCCTTCCCAGAAATCACCACACTGTTATCCATGTCCATGAGTTTTTGTTTGTTTGTTTCTTTTTTTGCTCAATCCTTCCACTACCCCCTTGCACAGCCCACTGAAGGGGAGAACATATTTGAAAATGATACATCTGATAAGGGGTAATATTCAAAAATTTTAAAGAACTTATATAAAACTCAATACCAAAAAAAGAATCCAATTTAAAAAAAAAAACTATGGTACATTTACACAATAGAATTCTATGCAGCAGAAAGAGAGGAGTTCCTACCCTTTGCAACAGCATGGATGCAACTGGAAAGCATTATGCTAAGCAAAATAAGCCAGGCAGTGAAAGGCAAATACCATATGATCTCAGCTTTAACAGGAACTTAAACAACAAAACAAAGAAACAAGCAAAATATAACCAAAGACACTGAAATAGAGAACAGACTGACAGAGTTCAGAGGGGAGAGGAGAGGGAATTTCAGGGGAAACCCAAGGGAAATCCAGGGGGAAAGGGGAAGGGTTTACAGGAAGAAGTATAAAGGATACATGGATAAAAACTAGGGGTGGGTGGAAATGGGAGGGAGGAGGGGAGGGCTGGGTGGGTGGGTTGGGATGGGAGTAAAAGATAGAAAATTGTACTGCAACAACAGTTTAAATTAAATTAGAAAAAAGAAAAAAAATGGGCAAAGAACCTAAACAGAAACTTCTCCATAAAGGACATACAGAGATGAAAAGATGCTCAATGTCACTAATCATCAGAGAAATGCAAATTAAACCCACAATGAGATATTACCTCATACCTGTCAGAGTGGCCATCATCAATTAATCAACAAACAACAAATGCTGGTGAGGGTGTGGAGTAAAGGAAACCTTCATGTGCTGTTGGTGGGAATGCAGATGGGTGCAGCCACTGTGGAAAACAGTATGCAATTCTCTCAAAAAAATAAAAATAGAACTTTCTTGTGATTCAGTCATTCCACTTCTGGGAATATATGTGAAGAAACAAACCCAAACAACAATTCAAAAGAGTATATGCACCTCTATGTTTATTACAGTGTTATTTACAATAGTCAAGATTTGGAAGTAGCCCAAATGCCCATCAACAGATGATTGTACATTTATCCAATGAAATACTACTTGGCCATAAAAAAGAAGACAATTTTAGCATTTGCGACAGCATGGATGAACCTTGAGAGCATTAGGATAAGTGAAATAAATCAGAGAAAGACAAGTACCATATAATTTCACTGATATGTGGAATTTAATGAATAAAATGAAGAAACAAGCAAAAGAGAGACAGAGTCATAGATAGAGAGCAGGCTGACAGCAGGAGTTGGGAGAGGGAGGTTGGTGGTCTGCCAGCTTTTTCATGGCCCACTCCTAGCCTTGGAAATGAGTAGACATTAGTGAGATAAACCAAAAAAACTTATGCTACAGCACCACCTTCTGGAAAACAAGAGGAAAGCTTTTAATTACCAACTTGCTAACTGCACAAAATCAGCCCTATGTAAATAAAAATTGTATTCATTATTTCAAATGCAAAAGTAGAGGCTTTTTAAACTAAACATTATAAAAATCATAGTAACATAGTATCACTAAACAAAAATGAGGGTTTTCTAGCAACCAAACACAAAGACACAGAATATTACAATCTGATGCATAGAGAATTCAGAATAGTTATTATGGGGAAGTTCAAGGAGCTACAAGAACACTCAGAAAGGCAATAAAATAATCTCAGGCATAAAGTTAACAAACTTAAGGAGCACTTTACCAAAGAGATTGAAATTCTAAAGTAGACCCAAACAGAAATTTGGGGGCTGAATAACTCAACAAATGATATGAAGGGTAAATTACAAAACATTGGAAATGAGATCAAATGGAAGAGAGCATAAATTCAAGGGTAGAGATATAGAGATGATTCAGGTGCAAAAGCAGAGGGGATTGAGATTTTTTTTAAAAAAAGGAAAAGCCTTATGAGAACAATCAGAGTCAACTGGGAAAGACGACATAAGATTAACGGGTATGCCAGAAGGAGAAGAGAGCAAGAAGCAAGCAGACAGTATATTTAAAGAAATGGCTGAGAACTTCTCAAACTTGGGAAAGAACTGGGTAGGTAAGTCCACAAAGCAAAAGAATATCTTTATTATCTCAATGCAAAAAGACCTTTACCAAGCCACCTTATATTAAAGTTTTCAAAAGTCAATGAGAAAGAAAGAATTTTATAGGCAGCCAAAGAAAGAAGAGACAGTAGTCTAAAAAGATACCCCTATTAGGCGATTAGCAGATTTCTCAGCAGAAACCCTACAGTCGAGGAGACAGTGAAGTTACATATTTAAAATATTGAAAGATAAAAATGCCAGTCAAAGTTTTACTTAAGATATGAAGGAAAAATAAAGGCTTTTCTAGGCAAAAAAGAAATTTGTCACCACTAGACCTGCCTTATAAACAATGTTGAAAGGAGCTCTTCAATCTCAAACAAAAAAACAAAATTAAACAATACTCTGATTAAGGTGATAACTATACAATCAGAACTAGAAATCTGTAATTTTTTTTCAGAGTAGTATATTAAATTTGTAAATGTAGCATAAAGGTTAAAGGAAAAGAGTGTTAAATTAACTATAGCTCCTACAACTTTGTAACAAAACCACAACCTAAAAAGTGATCATTTGTGACACAGAAAATAGAAGAGGGGAAAGGTAAAAGAATGGTATCCTTATAAATAAATGAAGATATATTGTTATCAGAAAAAAATGATATTTTTGTAAACCACAAAGCAGAAATCTAGAGTAGAGACATGAAAAATTAATAAGGGGGGTGGTAGGGAGGGACAGAACAAATCACCATGGAAAACCACTGACTTAACAGACAGAAGCAGAAGAAAAAGAAACAATGGAGAGACAAAATAACCCAAAGGAGAGAAACCCTCACAAATCAATGATCACCCTAATATAAATGAACCAAATTCACCGGTCCCCCGATCAAAAGGCACAGAACGACTGTGTAGATCGAAAAACAAGACAAAACTATATGCTGTCTACAGGAGATTGTTTCAGTTCTAAAGACACACCTAAACTCAAGGTGAAAGGAAGAAGGATGATACTCCAAGCAAATGGAAGCCAAAAAAGAATGCAGGAGTAGCCATACTTGTGTCACACAAAAAGGGTAACAGAACATCAAACCAAATAGGTAACAAGAGACAAAGAAAGGTCATTATGTAATGATTAAGGAGTCAGTACATCAAGAAGATATAACAATCGCAAATATTTATATGCTTCCAACACCTGAGCACCTAAATTTATTAAGCAACTACTAACATCTCGAGGGAAAAGTAGATAAGAATACTTAATAGCAGGGGACTTTAAAACCATGTTATCAGCAATGGACAGATTTTCTAGACAGAAAATCAACAAAATATTGGAACTGAACCACACTTTAGGAAAATGCACTTAGATATCTACAGAACATCTCATTCAACAGCAGCAGAGTGTACAGCCTTCTCAGGTGCATATGTAACATTGTCTAAGACAGGTCATACCTCAGGCCACAAATCTTAACAAATTTAAGAGTGAAATCATATCAAACATCATTTCCAAATATAATGATATGAAACTAAAAATCAATTACATGAATAAAAGTAGAAAATTCACAATTATTTGAAGACTGAACAACATACTACTGAACAACAAAAGGGTCAACAAAGAAATCAGAAGAACTTTTTAGAATACCTTAAACAATGAAAATGGAAGTGCAGCTTAGAGAAATCAGTTACATTCCTTTAACTAATGATAAAGCATCTCTAAAAAATTAAAGAAACTATTCCATTCACAATAGCATCGAAAACAATATTAGGAATAAATTTACCAAGGAAGTGAAATATCTGTACAATGAAAATGATAAGACTTTGATGAAAGAAATCAAAGAAGATACAAACAAATGAAAGGTCATCCCACATTTATGGATTAGAAGAACTAATATTGTTAGAATGGCCGTACTACCCAAAGCCATCTACAGATTTAATTCAATCCTCATCTAAATACCAAAGGGACCCTACACAAATATATAAGAAACAGTATTTTCAATGTAAGACAAAATAGATTTTATTTTTATTTTTTTAATTTTTATTGAATTTATCAGGGTGATATCGGTCAATAAAATTTCATAGGTTTTAGGTACAATTCTATAATACATCATTTCTATATTGTATGGTACATTCATCACTCAAAGTCAAGTCACCTTCCATCACCATTTACCCCCACTTTATTCTCCTCTACCTCCTCCCGCTATTTTTCCTCTGGTAATCACCATACTGTTCATGAATTTTTTTCTTTGCTTCATCTTTTTTACCCAGCCCCTAAACCCCTTCCTTCTGATGGTTGTCAGTCTACTTTCTATATCTATGAGTCTGTTTCTATTTTGTTTATTTATTTTGTTGATTAGAATCCACATATAAATGAAATCATATGGTACTTGTCTTTATATGACCAGCTTATTTCACTTAGCATAATACTCTCCAGGTTCATTCATGTTGTCACAAAGAGTAAGATCTGAAGAGTATCCTGAATAGTGCTCCATTGTGTAAATATGTACAACATCATTTTTTTATCCATTCATTTACTGATGGATACTTGGGCTGCTTCAAAATCTTGGCTATTGTAAATAATGCTGCAATGAACATAGGGATGCTTGTGTTCTTTCAAATTAGTATTTTGGGTTCCTTAGGTTATATTCCCAGAAGTGGAATAACTGGATCATAATGCAGTTCCATTTTTAATTTCTTGCGTAAACTCCATACTCTTTTCCAGAATAGCTGCACCAATTTGCATTCCCACCAACAGTGCACTGGGGTTCCTTTTCCCACATCCTGGACCAAGACTTGTCTGTTGGTTTATTGATGATAGCCTTTCTGACACATGTGATGTGATACCTCATTATGGTTTTAATTAGCATTTCTTTGATGATTAGTGGTATTGAACATCTTTTCATATGTCTCTGGGCCCTCTGTATATCCTCTTTGGAGAAGTGATTCACGTCCTTTGCCCATATTTTAATTGGGTTGCTTGTTTTTTTGGTATTGAATTTTATAAGTTCTTTGTATATTTTGGATATTAATCCCTTATTAGATATATCATTGTCAAATGTGTTTTCTCATTCAGTGGGGTGTTTTTTTCATCTTGTTGATGATTTCTTTTGCTGTGCAAAAAATTTTTAGTCTGATGCAGTCTTTGTTTAATTTTTTTTGTTTCCCTTGCCTGAGTAGATGTATCAGAAAAAAAATATTGCTATGAGCAATGTCTGAGATTTAACTGCCTATGTTTTCTTCCATATTTTTATGATTTTACATCCTATATTTAAGTCTTTATCTATTTTTGTTTATTCTTATAAATGATGTAAGAAGGTAGTCTAATTTACTTTTTTGCACATATCTGTCCAATTTTTCTAACACCATTTATTGAATAGACTATCTTTACCTCATTGTATGTTTTTGCCTCTTTTGCCAAATATTAATTGACCACAAAGACAAGGGTTTATTTCTGGGCTCTCTTTTCTGTTCCATTGATGTGTCTGTTTGTGTCTGTTTGTATGTGTCTGTTTGTGTCTGTTTGTATATGTCTGTTTTTATGCCAGTACCACATTGTTTTGATCACCATGGCCTTGTAGTAGTGTTTGATATCAGATAATATAATTTCTCCAACTTTGTTCTCCCTTCTCAAGATTGCTGTGCCTATCTGGGGTCTTTTGTGGTTCCATATTAATTTTTAGTTCTGTAAACTATACCATTGGTATCTTGATAGGGGTTGCATTGAATTTATAGATTGCTTTGCATAGTATGGATACTTTAATGATGTTAATTCTTCCTATCCATGAACATGGTATATGCTTCCATTTATTTGTGTCTTCTTCAGTTTCTTTCTCCAGTGTCATAATTTTCAGAATCCAAGTGTTTTACATCCTTGGTTAGGTTTATTCCTAAGTATTTTATTTTTGATGCAATTGTAAATGGGATTGTTTTCTTAGTTTCCCTTTATGAATGGTTACTATTGGTATATAAAATGCAACTAATTTATAGATATTTATTTTGTATCCTGTTACTTTATTGAATTCACTTATTAGTTCTCGTAGATTTTGGGAGGAATCTTTAGGATTTTCTATATATATAGTATCATGTCATCTATAAATAATGAGAGTTTTACTTTTCCTTTCAAACTTGGATACTTTTTATTTCTTCCTCTTGTCTGACTTCTCTGAAGAAATAGTTCTTAAATTTGCATGGAACCACAAAAAATCCTGAATAGCAAAGACAGTCTCAAGAAACAAAAAACAAAGCTGGGGGTATCAAACTCTTGTATTACAGATTATACTGTAAAACCATAGTAATATAAACAGTATGGCACTGGCACAAAATTGACACATTGACTCAAAATTGGCACAGAATAGAAGACCAGAATCAAATTCTGGCATATACAGTCAATGTATATTCAACAGAGTATCCAGGAATACCTACTGTGGAAAGGACAGTTTACTCAACAAATGATACTGAGAAAACTGAAGACACACATGCAGCACAATAAAACTGGACCACAATCTCACAAAAAATAACTCAAAATGAATCAAAGACTCAAATATAAGCCATAATACCATAAAACTGGTAGAAGAAAATTTGGGAATAATCTCCTTGATATTGGTCTTGGCAATAGTTTTTTTGGACATGATACCAAAAGCACAAACAACAGCAAAAATCAACAAATAGCGTAACCTTAAACTCAAAAATTTCTTCACAGAAAAACAAACTATCAACAAAATTAAAGGGCAAGCTACAAAATGAGAGAAAATTTTGCAACCATCTATTGAATAAGGGTTAATATCCAAAATGTATAAACAACTCAGTCACTTTAATAACAACAACAAAAAACTAATTAAAATGGGCAGAGAACTAAATAGACATTTTCTCAAAGACAAAAAAATGTCCAATAGGCACATGAAAAATGTTCAACATTAATAATTATCATGGAAAAGCAAATTGAAATGACAATGAGATATCACATAATACTGTTGGAATGGGTATCATCAAGAAGAGGCAATAGGCACTGGCAAGGATGCAATGAAAAGGGAACCTTTATATATTGCTGGTGGGAACAAAAATTGGTCCAACCACTAAGGGAACTATATGGAGGTTTCTCATAAAATTAAAAATAGATATGCTACACAATCCTACAATCCCACATCAGGGTATATACCCAAAGGAAATTAAAAGAAAATTTTGATGAGCTATATGTACTCTTACGTTTATCACAGCATTACTCACATTAGCAAAGATATGGAAATAACCCGAACACTCTTCAATGAATAAATGAATAAAAAATGGTGCGGTAAAACTACACAAAAGAATATTTTATTCAGCCAATGAGAAAGGAGAATATTCTGGCATTTGCAATGACATGGATGGGCCTTGAGAACATTACACTAAGCAAGGTAAGTCAAAGTAAGACAAGTACTATATGATAACACTTACATGTGGAATCTAAAAAAGTTAAATCTGTAATAAACATAGTAAAATGGTGGTTACCAGAGGTGCAAGGGGGAATATAACTGATGGCGTTTAAGGGTACAAACTTGTAATGAGTGTAATAAGCCATAGAGATCAATGAACAGTACAATGCTAGTACAATGAATATAAACAATAACATTATACTATAATTTTGTAATGTGATAATATCACTATATCAGTTATCACATTATAATATATAATTGTATTGAAGTAACACACTGTACTTGAACTTCTACAATGTTACATCAAACTAAATTAAAAATAAAGAGCATGAAGTGTCCCATTAACAATTTTATATTGGTTATATGGTAAAATTATAATTTTTAGATTAAACTAAAATATATAATGTTTTTAATAGAATTGGAACAGATCATAAAGTCATTATAGAATCCTCAGATTATTAAGGAAAATATATGATTTTGCTCAAAAACCACAAATGCCTATTCTATATAATAGCTACAAGTTTACATTTTTATTTGGAAATATTATGAAACATATTCTTTACTTATCTCTAAGTAAAGAGCTTAAATATATTGTGTAGTACTTGCAGCTTATAGATGTGTCTTACTTGATTTAGCAATTCTATCATTATAAGTATTTAGGTTGATTTTAGTATTTTACTATATAAGTAATTCTATTAATAAAATATTTTAGTCTTTTATACAATAATGTTATAATTATTTGATATTCAGTATAATCTATAAAACCTTTAATCATACTCTTTATAGTTATCTAAATAAAATTCTAAAAAAGACACCCAAAATTCCTGAGACAGTAACATTTGCATGTTTCCATGTAAAAAATAATCAAAATATGATAGGGATATAGTTTGAAGACAAAATATAAGATTCATAGATTTTCATATGCTTCCTCAACATTTAAGAATATTCTTGCAAGTGCAGATAGCATTTATAACTTATTGATGCTTTAAAATATTGGATCCAAGCTAGACAGGTAAACCTTAAAGATCTGGTTTTACAATTCATTCTTATTGTAACTATTACTCCAGTGAGGGAAGAAAGAAACCTTAGTGGATCATTAGATGTGTTATATCATGTTAGTCCATTTTGTGTTCTTTTATAAAATATTTTTAAATATTAGGTTATATCTATAGAATTTTTATGTATGTCAAACTATCTACCCAGAATACCAATTCCTGCCCACCTCTCTACCCATTTTCTTTATCTAATTAGTAAAATGCCTGTTGCTTCATTCGAGACGTAGCTTCTTTTTGTTGTTGTTTTATCCCATTTTGTGCAGCCTTTCTTCTTATTCTAAAGAATTTGTCATTCTTTTTGGTGATTGCTCCTTATGTTTCAAATGTATGCCCTGTTGTTCTTTTCATATTGCATAAACCCCCTCTCTTATTCCTCTGAAATGTATGAGCTGCTTAAAGGAAGGTCCATGCTAAATAATTACATACATCATCTAAGGACTTGGGAACTTATCCTCTTTGTACACTTTAGCACTCAGCACAACTCCTGGAAAGCGCTAATAATTAATGACTGAATAAACAGATATTGAGAGCATTTAATTAAGAATCACATTTGAAATTTCTTGTGCTCTTCTAATTTTAAGTCCTAAGAATATTTTACTACAAAGAGAATATCATTTAAGATGTTTCCTTCATATCTTTTCTATTTATACACCTAGTTCTCAAAAATGCATTGAGAAGAGACTATAAAATATGATTGGCAATCTTACAAGAATGGTAACTTTATAAAGTCATCGTTGGCACAGAGAAATTGTGATCGCAACCTGTCACCATCCTAAATATAATTTTTATGATTTTGAACAAAATATATTTGGTAAGAAATAATTTTAGAAAGAACAATCATGCTGATCTCTTAATTGAAAACGAAAAATTCCCTGTGCTATCACCAGCGTATCAAGGTTATCCACAGAAATGTTTGTAGATGTATCATATGTGCTAGAGATAATTCTGTTTGTAAGGTAACCACAGTGTTAACTTCATACAGTATAAATTCAAAAATAAGGGGCAAGTCAAGGAACACTGACAGAGGACTCACGGACAATGGGGGAGGTTGACTGTGGAAGTGGGGGGGGCAGGGGAGAGCAATAGGGGAAAAGATGGGGAAACTGTAACTGAACAACAATAAATAAAAAATAAAAACAAATAAAAATAAATGGAAACAAGGGAAGCCTAGAAAATACTGAAGGAAACCAAGCTTGATTAATTTATATTCCTGGTGAATACTTTTTAAAATTATATGTAAGCTACCTTCTTAGCCACCTGCATTGCTTGGGTTCTGATCAATAGACCTTTCCTTTGACTAACTGATCATTGAAAAAACTTCTGGTGCATATGGGGCATAAGTCACCATCACTTCTATCTTATGGATAAATCGATTGAGACCAAAATCACTGAGTGAAGTCTATTAACAGAAAGAACTAGGCCTGGAATCCAGATAATGTACTTTGCAATTCCATGTCCTCTTCCCAGTGAAGTAGAAAACAAACAAACAGAGGCCTCAAGGGGAATAGTAAGTAAAACTTGTTAATGTTGAAAATGTTCTTATTTATGCTAAGCCACCCCTCTTACACACACAACTATAAAGGTTTAGACAAAGAAATAAGCCACACAGGACCAACCCATTTTAAGAGGAAGAAACTCCCCCAGTATTGAAAGTCTTCTTTGATAGCCATAGGATGGTAGGAGTTCCTGATAACCTTACAAGGGAAATGTTTTAAGGGCAGTCATGAACACAGAATCAAAGTTTTAAAAGAGGTAAGCAATTAGGTTTGACCCCAAGCCTTCTCCCAAGCATAAAGAGAAGGGATCCTGTGACTATATAGCCTGAATATCTTGTATTTATTTCTATTCTAACAATGTAAATATCCGTTCTGTCTCATTTTTTCCCCTGGCAGCACTCAGTCCTTTCACATTACCTACTTTGCATGATTAGGAAGGCATACTTTCCACAAGTGGAGAAAGGATCACATGCTCACAGGCCAGTCTAATGGTTGTTTGTCTTCAACCCTGCTGATAACTACACTTTGCTTTTGCATTTTGCATTTAATTTTACTTGCCCATTCTTGAAAAGATAGTAATCCAAATTAATGATTTATTTTAAAGCTCCCTAAAAGTTCCTTGGCATTCTAAAAATGCACTGACTTGAAGAAAGGGGGAAAATATCTTTGGAGCATATTAAAATGAGAAAAATAGAGTTTCCTTCCAAAACAATACCATTTATAGGATTTAACACAATAAAACATATTTGTGTACAAATAATAAATCTGAAGACTCCAGAAAAGGAAAATATATTCTATTTTTCCATGTGCAGTATACTGAATGCATGCCAGTTTCAGTTTTGGAAAATTACTCAGTGGGAAGCAATGTATGTTAATAATGTGTCTACAAAGAATTAATATAGTTTTACAGACTGCCAAGAACATCAATATTTTCAACCACCAGATGGCAGAAATGAAGCTACAGAACGTTAGAACCTAAAGATTCAGATTATACCCAGAAAAAATATATCTGCAGCCCTCATCTTGATTTATTTTTAGTTGAACAATCATAAAAATACATTGATGCAAAATTCTGTTGCATGTTAAGCAGAAAAGTATTATTTTGATTAACAACAGCTTTCCATGTGAATGGGCTGCCAATCCATTTCACCATCAGATTGATTATGGAGACTTGAAAAGAATCATTTTTAAAGACAAGCTACAACAAGATCTGGACTATAAAAGAACTATCTGTTCAATCAGCATCTCCTTCAGGGAGGCATTTTAAATTAATCATACTTGTTTCCAACCATGTACACTCTCCTTGTTTTACTTTCTCAACCTTGTAGCCTTCTCATTTTTAAAAAACTGATTAGTTGTCTCTGCATCCTAACAACTCTGCGTGGTTGGGTTTGCTTATGCCATTCTATCATACATATGTGCTTGTATGCTTTATGGTGATTCTCCAATCCTGGCAATCTGGGTTTAAATATAATTTTTTTGCAATAAATGTGTATGTATTATGTGGCTGTGAAATACTAACTATAAAAATAATAATGAGCCCTGGCTGACGCAGCTCAGTGGATTGAGCGCGAGCTTGTGAACCAAAGTGTCGCAGTTTCTATTCCCAGCCAGGGTACATTCCTGGGTTGCAAGCCATAACCCCCAGCAACTGCACATTGATGTTTCTCTCTCTGTCTCTATCTCCCTCCCTTCCCTCTCTAAAAATAAATAAATAAAATCTTTAAAAAAATAAAAAAATAATAACGATAAAGAGAAACTATTGATATGTTATAAAATAACATATATAAAAACAAACTTTGGTTCTAAGAATCTGGAATTTCCTTATTCCAGTGATGTAAGTAGTGATACTTCAATTTTTCTCTTGCATTCCAATAGAGATGTTATGAAAGAGATACCTGGCTGATAAAAGTAAATAGCTTCTATAGGATCTATTTTTGATCTTCCATGGATTAGCTAGAAGTTTAAATATTTTCAATAGAAAATTATTTTATTAATGTAAGTTAACAAGAGTAGAATGGTGTTGAGTATTTACTGGGTGCCAGAAAGTGTTCCAAGAATTTTAAGGATTCAAAATTTAAACTTTATAATGACCCTTAAGATAAGTGCAATGAAAGTTCCTGTTTTATATTTCAGGACACTATGCTGTATTCAGGTTATACATCATTTCCAAAATCTCACAGGTAGTATGTAGCTGAGGCTTGATTTACACCCATGTAGTCAGATTCTCAAGGTTTTTAATTTAAACTTTTATAAAGTTTTTATTAAAAGATACTCAGTATTTATTTTATATCTTTATTCAATGAATTTATTGGGTGCCTACTTGGTACTCATGACTGAATATTTATTACTTTTTTAAATGGACCCCACCCTGGAATGCACACAGCCTGGTGGAGGACAGAGGCATGGGATTGATGAGGACAACGAGGCTTTGTGGGTGCCATGACAAGTAAGTATAAGGTGGAAGAAAAGCGTTGATATGTTTCCCAGAAGTTACTTTTGCCAGGTGTCTTCTGACAGGTGACAGGAGAAGAAAGTGTTTAGGTCAAGAACCAAAAGGCGTATATATGTGCAGAAGTACCAAAGAGTTATGCATATTTGAAGAAATGCAAGCAGATCATTATTCTTGGAGCTTAAGTCTAAAAGTTGTGTACCATGGGGTACATATTTATCAAAACACACTGAATTGTACTTAAAGACTGCACATTTTGCTATATGTAAATATCAGCTTGAAAACATTGGTTGCCAATTTTAAAAAGACATGTTTGGAGAGCTGGGAAGAGGCCATAGCACTGTTGGCTTTTCATGACATGCTAAGGAGTATGCATTTTACCATATGTATTGGGGACTTTCAAAGGATTTTAAGCAAGGAGTCACATGGCTCAAAATGTGTTCCAGGAAATCATTCTGGTGGCAATGTGAAGATAGATTATAGTGACATAAGGCAAGAGATAAATAGATCACATAGAAGAGAGTTGCAATAGTAAAATACAAAATAGTGAGGACTAGACTAAGGCAGTTACAAAGAAAATAGAGTGAAAAATGAGCTTGAAGCTATTTGAGTATGTAATTCACTGACCTGGGAAGGGATGTGATCTAAAACATAGGAGACAGAATTATATTAGATGTGAGCAAGCTTGTCCACCAGGACAAGAGGGAAGGTTGGAGGGAGGTAACAGAGTGGTTACATTTGTTACCGTTGCTGATCGCCTGGACTTTCCATACACGGTAATGTATTAAGTCGTAAGTCATCTCTAGAGAGAGAAATGGTGGCCATGCAGGGAGATAACCTGAGCAAAACAATAAGGCTTTGTAACAGTAGCAATGGTGAATAAAACAGTGAACCTACCACAGAAACATAAAATGATGTCCATATCTGATAGGGAGTTTAGGAACAAAGTAGTGGCAGGTACAGAGAAAACTAAAGAGAGAGAGAGAGAGAGAGAGAGAGAGGGAGAATATCATTAACTTCAAGGGGAAGAAATGTTATATAAAAAGAGATGTAAGTAAGTGTAGCATATCACCTGATTCAGCTGTGAATAATAATCACATGGTAATATAAATTCTAAATCTTGATCTAAAGATTAAAATAACTTATTAAATAACTATATGCACGTTTTCAAGAGAGAGCAAAGGTACGGTATGAGTGGGGAGATGGGGATAAGTGTATGGTAAACATAAGCAATCCTCTTCCTCTGTGAGAAGTCATTGGTTAACATCTAAAACTGAAAAATCAAGAAAGACCTGTCATGCATATTATTTGTAAATCTGAGGCCAAGTCTAAAAGAAAAGCTAAGAACTGAAAAGTGTTGTTTCCAGGGCATGAGATAGAGGCCAGTGTTTCGGAGACCACTGAATTCTTGCAATAAGCTTTGTAGAACTAATTACATTTTAAAAGTATATCCATGTATCACTTTGATAAAAATATTAGATTAAAAATATTTTTTAAAGAAATCAGGAAAAGAAGTGGTTTGGGAGCCATCTTAGAGCGTTTGGAGATGCCACTTTTGTTTTGAGATCCGGTGGCATCTGGAATGTGTGGCAGCTGAGAAGCTGGTGAACTCAGAGGAAGACAAGCTTTGGTTCACATGAGAAGGTGGGAGGCACTTCAGAACGTAGGAAAGTTTGTTCAAAGGAATTTTAAAATTCTAAAGTTGAAATGATAGAAAAATTTGGAACAGACTCACACAATAGTGTGGGGATTTTAAAAACACAAGAAAATAATAGCAGATTAACAAAAATTAGTAGACATATGGGAGTTTGATTAACAGACAAATGGTAGATAAGTGATCAATGGGGAAAAAATCAATGTCTTGGTACAGTGTAGAAACTCTATTTAGTGTTGACATCAGAGATATTTTTAAGTTCCAAAAGCTTTCACAAGAAAATCTTAAGGATCTTACAACCCTGGTGACTATTCTACCCCTGATCACAAAGACAAATACTTAAAACAAAGAAAGAAGGATGAGAGAAAATTATTATTTAATTAACTGACTTTCTTACCTCGTTAGAAGATGATGATGTTAACAGAACACGACAGAAGGCTGCTGAATAACTTAGAATAGTCCCTGAATCCTTCCTCTTTAATATGCACATATAAGTTGACAATTTAAGTAACAACATTTGTGCCTTGAAGCCAGAATACTATTATATTCAAACATTTCTAGGATCACATTTTCCTAACTTAAAAAAACCTCATAGCAAGCAAGGCAGAGCACATAGCAGAGGGTCAGGAGTGAAATGGAATTGCTTTGCCTCGGGGCAATCATGAATTTGCTCTGTGAAGCCAAGCAGAGCGCCTCTGATGGAAACACACACGTCCATCAGCAGTGTTTTCTGTTTCTTTTTCTCCTTCTGACCTTCATATAATTCATTTAAGAAAGGAATGCCTCCAAAGTACCATATTTTGCCATGTATAATGCACACTTTTTGCTCAGATTTTGTGGGAAAAATAAGGATGCACATTATACATGGGTATAATCATTATATACCACAGGTATAATAATGGGCATAATAGTCCCATGTATAATGTGCACAGAACTGTGGGTGTGCATTATACATGGGAGTGCATTATGCGTGGCAAAACACAGTAGGTCCATTCCAATCCCCACAGTTTGGAATACATATTTAACTGTTTCTCATAACTAGGTGATAGAAATAATGGATTATTGAGTTTAAAGAACTTATACTTCCTCTAATGTTTGGACTGTAGCTTTACCTTTTCTTTGATCTCACTTTATTTAGGAATTTAAGGATCCCAAGACCTTGAGAATAAAGATTCTCTCATCTAACCCCGAGATTTCTCTCCTTCCCTCTTGATGATGTGGTTCAACTACTCACCCATTACCTGCTGGAAACATTATTATACAATAAACAAGATATGACTTCATTTTTCACTTATAGTTTGGAAACTTAAAGAAATATTTTCAACTGCATAAATTCCTCCTCTCTCCTGTCCTCTGTTCTGTGCATTCTAAAGAGCTATCAGTTTCCTCAGTGTGATTTGGTGACAGAAATCTCATCTTCACCTGTTCTCCTGGATGAAGCCTCCTATTTTTTAAAAAATTTAAGTATCTATTTCAAATTGCCTCACAGATTAATGACACATGACCAGCTCAAAAGTAACAGTTAAGTCAAATTTTCCTAAGCCATGGAATTTATGATTGTTCCCTGTTCCCTCTCATAATTGTAGCCTAATGTTTTTTATTTATTCATATTTCTACTGCATTGGTTCCCAGAAAGCAGCAGGCATGACAGTCACCTGGAGAGCTGGTTAACACACAGATTGCTGATTCCCATCCACAAGGTCCCTGATTCAGTAGGTCTGAGGTGGGACCCAAGGTTGGCATTTCTGACAAGTCTCCAGGTAATAAGGATGCTGCAGTTAGGGACCACACTTTGAGAGCATCCGGTGTAATGTTGTACATATTCATTTATTATAAGTAATATAGTTCACATGTCTGATGTACCTTCTACATGCAATCTTATTTAATGCCCATTTTACACATGATAACACAGAGGCTAAGAGAGATCAAGTAACAGACCCAGCATCACAGAAATGATAGAGGCATAGTCCAGAAATCATCCTATGCAAATATCTACTGTTTGATAGGAACATTGTTAAACATCAAGGTATTTGTTTTAAAAAATACATACAAAAGATGAGAAAACATTACTTAAAAATTTCTTCTCAATACTCTCTTATCTTCGGTCCACCCTCCAAAATAGAGATAAGTAGCATTGCCTCCTCAAAAGTAGTAGCTGATAAATAATTGTTCAGAAAACTTCTGAAAATGTGGAAATATTAATTATCTTTTTTTTTAATCTGAAAGCTCTCTTCAGAGCAACAAACTGCTTAAAAGAAAAGTAAGCCTTGGCAGGATAGCTTAGCTAGTTAGAGCACCGTCCCCATATGCCTGGGTTGTGGGTTCAATCCCTGGTCAGGGTACATACAAGGATCAATCAACGAATGTATAAATAAGTGGAACAATAAATATGATTTCTCTCACTTTCAAAATCAATAAAAATTTTAAAAAAGGAAAACTGAAAGCAGACAAGAGCAAGTACATAATTTCAGCTAAAGATAGTTTTCACTGCTCTGCAATTATGCTAACAAGGACTTGAAGTCAAGGTTATCTACAACTAATATAATTCACCTGTTGATAGTCAAAAATTAAACATTTTATGATTACTGTTTTATAGGCAAGCAAACAAGTAAAAGCAGACTTCCCCATGAAAGTACAATAGGTCAGGAGCAGGTTAAAAAAACAGTTCTCTGACTTCCCTTTAACTTGGATTAGTGAGGTAAACATTGTGAGCATGTTATAGCATTTCTGAGAAAAAAAAACAAAAACCTAAAAGGCTATTCTGCCTATTTTATTTTTTAAAAAAAGAAGAAGAAAACCTGTACTGGGTAAAAATTCATTTTAAATTCAATTTTACTGTCAAGTTGTACTGACTGAACTGAATAAATGTGTTTTTTGGAAGTAAAATAAGCCAATGATGATACACAGAAAGAAAGAACATCATGTTGAGGAGGGCCTTGAATGTGAGGTTCAGAACTTTAAGGTATGAAAATGTTTTAGTAAGATTGAAATACTACCAGAGCTATGCTGGAGAGAGGCTGATTTTCCAAGATATAGATTACATTTAGGATGTCTTTGTCAGGAGCAGGAAGAGAATAAAAGGCAGCTTTGAATCTTAATAGATAGTAGGAATTGAAAAGAAGAAATGAAATAGAGTTTTTGTGGTTATTTGGACAGTTCATCTGAAGGGGATGAGAGATGGTCACCTGTCTCTGAGCCGTCTGTGAAGGCCGGACATGTGTCTTATTCACCTTTATATCTTCAGCGTCTAGCCTAGTTTCATAATTTTCATTTAATATTTTTATGCATGGAAGTGAGAAGTTAAAATGACCTCAAGATTTTGAGCTTGGTACCTGAGAGAGGTGTAGTGGGATTCACATATATGTAAGGAAGAAGGAATACTTTGGAGAAAAAATATGGTGGATCTTAGATAAGTCCAACTGAATATTGCCATATGTATTTCATAGGCAGTGGATGTGGGGATTGAGTTCAGAACAAGTTTGTAGATAAAATAAATATAGTGGCAGAAGTTGAAATGAGAGGGTAATGGAGATACCTGGAGGAGAAAGTGTAAGGAAAAGAGAAGGCCTAGAACAGAGTCTGTATTCAGAGCAGGAGAAGGAGGACTTGGGAAGGAAACAAAAAAAGAACTGCCAGAGACAAAAATGGAGGACAACCAGGTAATACATGAGAGGTAGGAAAGGAGATAGTTTCACAAACATGAAGATTTATAATTTATAGCTGTCATTTGGCAAGAATTTGATGCTAATAAAGTTGAAAAATGTACCTTTGGAGGGAGCATAACTCCCCATTCCTGAAGTATGGGCTGTACATAGTGATTTCCTCCAAACGTACAAAAAATGAAAGAAGGGAAAGGAGGGAGAGTAACTTTGTAATGGTAGAGAATCTTAATAAACACAACTTCAGCCAGTAGATCAAGGCCAACATCAGTACTCATGAATCAAGTAAATAGTAACTACCCTTGGTATGATGTGATGAAAATGGAACTTTACCTCTGCGGTCTTCCTCCCAAAATCTATAACCCCAGTCTAACATGAGAAAATTCATCAGACAAATCCCAGCTGATGGATGTTCTACAAAATACCTGAATAGTAAGTAATCCTCAAAACAGCCTAGTTTATAAAAAACAAAGAAAGTCTGAGAAATAGCAAAAAAGAGTCTAAAAAAGACATAACGACTAAATATGATATAGTGTCCCAGATGAGATCCTGGGAATTTTAGAAAAGGAAATTAGGTAAAAACTAAGGAAACCTAATTAAATTATAAACTTTAGTTAATATTACCATATTAATATAAGTTAATTAATTATAAAGATGTACCATAGTAATATAGATGTTAATAATAAGGGAAATTATGATGCGGGTGTGGGGTATTTGGAAATTCTCTGTACTATCTGCTGAATTATTCTGTAAGTCTAAAGCTATTTTAAAAATAAAGTATATTAATTTAAAAATATAACTTTTCAAAGATGTCACTTATAATTAAAATGTAAAGCACATAGTAAAAATTGAACAAAGATTACAAAATATTTGTAGATATATAATATAATGGAAGATGTCGTAAAAAAACAAAATATAAAAAATATACCATGAACAATGAATCCAGAATCTCAATACTGTAGACATATCAGTTCTTCCCAAATTGATCAATACCTTGATCAATGTCAGTAAACATTCCAAATATTACTTTTCTGGAATTTGACAAGCTAAATCAAAAGTATATATGGAAGTATAAAGACTCAAGAACAGGTAAGACACTCTTGAGGAAGATAAAAATGTGGGAATAATTACTTTATCAAATATCAAGAAGTATTATAGATTCATAGTAATTAAGATAATATAAATGTATAGTATTTTTAATTTATAGCAATTAAGATAACATGGTGTTTGTTAAGGATAAACCACCTGAACAGTCCTCTCCTCCCTTCCCTAATGAAAAGCCCACATGTATTTGAAAATTTGATTTATAATAGAATTGATGTTATAGGTCAGTGGAGAATGGAGCTTTCAATAAAATACACTGAGACTATTGTTTAATGTTATAAGATCATGAAATTTAACTTTTCCCTCATATTACCTATAGTTAAATTAGTTGTATAAGATTTAAGGGTAAAATATAATCTATAGAACTTTTATCAGGTAATATAAAGGTTATCTTTATGTTATCAGTTAGGAAAGACTATCTTAAATTTTAAGACACAAAGTTACACACACTGAAAAATTGATTAATAAAGTTTCATGGTACCAAAAGATAACATAAAGAAAGTAAAACACAAGCCCAAAACTGGAAAAATATGGAGTAGTATCCAAAATATATATAAAGGAATCCTACAAGTCTGTTAAAAACACACACAATATATCCCTGGCTGGCATAGCTCAGTGGATTGAGCGTGGGCTGCGAACCAAAGTGTCACAGGTTCGATTCCCAGTCAGAGCACATGCCTGGGTTGAAGGCCACAGCCCCCAGCAACTGCACATTGATGTTTTTCTCTCTCTCTCTTTCTCCCTCCCTTCCCTCTCTAAAAATAAATAAATTTAAAAATCTTAAAAAAAACACACACACACACACAACCCAATGGAAAACCTGGCAAAATTGCATAAAGTCACATCACAGAAGAGTAATCAAAACAGCAAATAAAGAGACATGTAATTATGCTCAACCTCAAAATTAGGGGAATGAAAATTAAAATCACTGTGAAAATGCATTTTCATATTCAAAGAAATGGCAAATATAAAAATATGACAATGTCAAATACTGTTAAGACTTGAAGCAAATGGACCTTTGCTAAAATGATGAAAGGAGTGTTAACTGCCTCAAGCATTTTAGACAACAAATGGATGCTCACTAACAAAGCTGACTTGCAACCCAATAATTCAACATATGAGTATTTGCCCTAAAGAACTCCAGTTCTTGTGCACTTAGACAAAAGCGCTCCTAATAGGATTGAATATTTATGGGGTGAAAAACAAAGTGGACATTTGCAAAAGAATCAATAAATAAGTTGTGATGCCTTCATATTGTATTGATATACAACAATAGTCAGAATGCTTTTCTGGAATATAATGTCTAATAAATATAAAGGACAAATCATAGGTGGTTTCGTGCAATATAATTCCTATTTAGAAGCATGAGAACATTAAACATTATGTTGTTTTGGCATATAAAAATATGTGGTAAAAATCCAAAAGCAAAGCAAAGGAATGTTAAGCACGAAATCTATTATTTAATTTTCTCTGAGCAGAGAGAAGTGGGAGTGGAATTCAGGAGTATTACCAAACAGATGCCAAAGGGAATGGTAGCCATCTTCTTAAATCAAGGTTTGGACAGATGTGCATTTGAATCATATCTAATACCTTACATATATTTTTAGTTTATTCCATATTTAAAAGAATGATTTTAAAACATAACCAATGTCACATCCCCCCAAACAGTTGGAACAGTCATTTCTACATAATAACTATAAACCACCTCTGAATAAACTTGAATAGATTGGATTATCTTTCTATTTGTGCCCATTTCTCTGACAATATAACAGGAACACAAGAATAAAAAAATTAAAATCCCAGCTGTTGAAAATATCAATCATTTGTTATATTTCTGTGCCCTAAGCATGGTAAGCAAGACCAGAAAACCTGACTGGGTATGAGAGGAGCGTAGAAAGAGGCTGAGTTGTATCAAGCATTTAGGACAAGTTTTGCTGTTACACAGACTATTCACTTATACTCCTTGATCAACTGCAATGTTCTACAAATCAGTGTCCTGATTATTCTTTTTATTAGAATTAAGATTGATCCTCTATTAAGTAGAAAACCATCTTGATAGAAGTGAATGCCACTAAAAATTTAAGATCATTAACAAGGACCAGAACAGATGTGGCCCAAGCTCTCATTTTCAAAACTGTACAGACTTTGGGGATAAAAGATCATTAGAGATGTTCTCATTCTACTTCTACTTCATTTTTTAGTCATCACAGTGATTCTTATTTGCTATTCAGTAACAAAGCAGATACTGTCAAGTGCTCCTATTTTTTGACACCTAGGATGATGATTGAGTTTGTAGTAAAGCTGCAAAGCACACCGTGATGATTGGCCAAAGACAGATTCCTTTTCCTTTCATTAGGGCAGAGAAGTGCACTGACTGGTGTATCTTAAAAGGTGTAGGGTTGTCTGCCCTATGAAAGTTAATGTGCTTGCTTGAACCAGTAAACAAGGAACAGAGACTGTTTCCCAAAGAAGTTGTCATTTCAATTCAGCATGAGAGTAAATAATTACTATTGTAAACACATTATTCTTTAAGGACCTTTAATGCTGTTCTGCCAAAAGCACTTAGAGCTGAATTATGAACCACTAAAAATGTTTCATAATGCTTGTTATCATCACTTACCTATAAGGTAAAAACTGAAGGATATCAACAGGAAGAAATTAATAAAGATCATTATAGATTTTAGCATTTAATTTAATGCATCATTCTCCAGAGACCGAACAACTATAAGGTATCATATAGGCCCTTTGTCATGATTTATGACTCATGTAATGGCTGCTCCAGTTAAGCCTGTTGACTTGGCAAGAATTTAGCATCATTTTAGCTTTGCAGTGGCATAAAGAAGTGATTGCTCATGTCTTAGGAGTGTTGCATTATAGAACAAGTGAATATATTTTTAGAATACAATGCTGAATCTCAATGTCACTTGAAAATGCAGCTCATAAAACCAAAAAACTAAAAGTTGAAGAAAATATGTTGGCTTTCTTAGAGGAATGTATGAAAGTAAATTATTATTATAAAATGTACATTATTATTGACAGTAATATGACTTCTTGTTACCATGGTAACACATTTATTAGCATGGCATCAATTTTTGACAGCAAATCTCCAGCAAACATGTAATTTATTCTGCAGTTCATCCAACAGTATCTAAGATAGAACACAGAAAAGTTTATTCCTAGTAGAGACCCATCACATGAAATCGTAGAAATGCATACATTTCCACTCTTTTAAATAACTCCTAGAGTTCTTTATATAGTAAATTCTCTATTTTTTCTTCACAGAAATTACTCTGAGTCAGGAGTCAGGTCTGCTACATTATTTGGGGAAGGCACTGTCTCTCCTTTGACCTGCTTCAATCTTCTGATCTGTAAACTGGAAAGAATAATTGATTCTTCCAAAACTGCCTTCCTTCAACATCAACAATATCTAAGGAATGTCTTAAAAACCCTGATTTTTCAGGTTTTAATTGGTTAAGGTAAATCCTAGAGATCTACATTTTTGTTTTAAATTTCCCAAGGTGAGGCTGATCCATAAACAGGTTTATAAGTAACTTACATGATTTTAAAGGTCGTTTTAATTTTTTTCAGTACTATGATTCAATAAATTATACTTGTAGGTAAAGGTTATAATTCTGAGATGACTCATTTTAGAATTATAAGAGATTGATTGCAATTAAATTAACCTTAACATTGAAACTATGTTGAAAGTGAATACTTTAAAAATCAAGAAATGTTCAGTTCTATGATAAGGCTTATTCAATTCTATGGTTTGTCTCAAGGTCATTATTGCTACTAGTTGCTATAGGAACAAACATAGAGCTAATTAGTTGACATGCATATGATGTTAAAGTTTTCATCCATATATGACCTAGAGAAATAAAACCATGTTTTATATACTATTATGGGATCAGTCTCAGTTAATAAAGACACATTTTATTTTTATTGTTACAATATGTATTTCATGAACATTTTCTAAAACATAAGAGTTTCAATGACTAATTTTAATTAAAGTGGCTTTCCTATGTAGCTACCCACCCAAGTCATATGAACTAGCTGTAAAACTTATCTTTATTTTTTAACAAATTTTATTTATTATGCTATTACAGTTGTCCCATTTCCCCCCTTTTATTCCCCTCCACCCTGCACACTCCTTCCCAACCACATCCCCCCTCCTTTAGTTCATGTCCATGAGTCATACATACAAGTTCTTTGGCTTCTACATTTCCCGTACTATTCTTACCCTCCCTCTGCCTATTTTCTACCTACCATCTATGCTACTTATTCTCTGTACCTTTTCCCCCTCTCTCCCCTTCTCATTCCCCTGTTTCTAACCCTCCATGTGATCTCCATTTCTGTGGTTCTGTTCCTGTTCTAGTTGTTTGCTTAGCTTCTTTTTGTTTTTGTTTTAGGTGTGGTTGTTAATCATTGTGAGTTTGCTGTCATTTCACTGTACATATTTTTAATCTTCCTTTTCTTAGATAAATCCCTTTAACATTTCATAAAATAAGGGCTTGGTGATGATGAACTCCTTTAACTTGACCTTATCTGAGAAGCACTTTGTCTGCCCTTCCATTCTAAATGAAAGCTTTGCTGGACAGAACAATCTTGGATGTAGGTCCTTGCCTTTCATAACTTGGAATACTTCTTTCCAGCCCCTTCTTACCTGCAAGGATATTTTTGAGAAATCAGCTAATAGTCTTATAGGAACTTCTTTGTAGATAACTGTCTCCTTTTCTCTTGCTGCTTTTAAGATTCTCTCCTTATATTTAATCTTGGCTAATGTAATTACACTATCTTTATCTTTTTCAATTTTCCCAAATCAATAAGTTTTATAAAATATTTTATTTATTTGTTTTTATAGAGATTGAAGGGAGGGAGAAAGAGAGGGAAAAAAATCAATGTGTGAGAGAAACATCCATCAGTTGCTTCCAAATGCCCCCAGAGACCTGGCCTGAAACCCAGGCGTGCGTCCTGAATGGGAATATAACCTGCATCCTTTTGGTCAGAGGGATGACGCCCAACCCACTGAGCCACACCAGTCAGAGCCAATACCTGGATTGTACTGTATCTTTATCACAAATAACTCTGGTTATATTTTGTTTGCTTTTTTTCTGTTGTTGTTGATTATGTTCCATATAAAGGTGAGATCGTATGGTATTTGCCCCTCACCAGCTGGCTTATTTCACTTAGCATAGTGTTGTCCAGTTCCATCCATGCTGTCACAAAGGGTAGGAGCTCCTTCTTTCTTTCTGCTGCATAGAATTCCACTATGTAAATGTACCATAGTTTTTTGACCCACTCATTTGCTGATGGGCACTTAGGTTGCTTCCAGCACTTGGCTGTTGTAAATTGTGCTGCTATGAATATCGAGATGCATCGGTTCTTTTGGATTGGTGTTTCAGGGTTCTTTGGGTATAATCACAGCAGTGGAATTTCTGGTCAAAATTAAGAACAATCTCACAATACCCAGAGGGGAAGGGGGAGGGGACAGTGGGAAGAAGGGTTTTCAGGGACACATGGACAAAACCAAGGGGGAGGGTGGAATCAAGGGAGGGAAGTGGGTTTGGCTGGGGTTGGGGGGAGTGGTGGGGAGGAAATGCAGACAACTTTAATTGAACAACAATAAAGTAATTAAGTCTGAGGCATCATCCAGCAACTTGCTATTTCTATCGCTAGACAACTTAGATCTTATTTATCAGCTTGCTGACCTGTTCCTTTTTCAGAAGCAAAGATATAATCCAAAAATTTTTTTATATCCTTTTTTTAATTGTAGCTTGCTAAATCAAGGTAGCTGAATTTTATACAAGTCCATTGTCATTTCCTTTAAGGGTTAATAGCTCATCTTTTTGGGCTTGAGGTACTGAAAGACCAATGTCCAATTTCATCAGAACTCTGTGGATGTATTTTTGCCCAAGACATTTCATATTTCAACAAGGGAACCATTCTCCTGAATAACAGCATTGATGGGGAAGTGAGCATACACAGACCTCATCTTATAATGGAAGCCCAGTTTGACACTCTCAATCATGTTCTGTACTTAACTGCAGAGAGTGAGGATGGTGGCCAGTTCTTTCCTGGTTCCCCACCATTTGTCATCCCGGAGCCTCTTCTCTCTTTTCCAAGGAGACTGAGTTCTACATTGATGTGATTGTAGTCCCTCCTTAGGGTTCCTCTGGGACCCTTCACAATAACTGTGTGTCCCTTCAGAGTGATGTTGACATTTTCCAGAAAGTCAACAGTCTGCTGAGCATGGTTATTATCCTTGTAGTAGATACAATAAAGCTTATCTTCATATTTTTAAACTGTTTGACTTTCTGTATAGTATTATTTAGGATACATAAACACAGAATATTTGAAACAGTTTGGGAGTAATTGGAAAATGACTAATAATAAGCCCTCTCTCTGATGATATTATTGATAATTAGGCCACTGAGCCAAATGTTTATTGAAACTGGTCTAGTTGCATTATCAAGAGCAACTTTCTATTCTCAACGGCCAGGAATAGTTGTTGAATTCTTCTAAAAGCAGTCTAATATCATTCATATACATTTTCTGGGGGAATTAAAATTTAATCTTCCATCATCCAGGATCATGCCTGCCTACTCTGGTTTTGATAGGATTTTTAGATGCAGATCATGCATTCACGGTAATTGGGAGTCCACATGAAAATCCTGCCAGAGGTCGGTGTCAGCCTCTGCACAAAGTGCAGACATCTGAACTACATTGTCTTGGTTCCTTTATTCACATGGTATCAGATCAGAGCATGGGGATAGTTGTATTGGAAGCCTAAGAGATCTAAATTTAAAACTTTTTAAAAAACAAAGAAGGTGGCAAGATTTGAAATAATAAAGCCAATAAATCTTTGCTTTTGTTAATTTTCCTTGACAATTTTTCTCATTTTTCCCCTAAAGTTTTTATTATATTTTATAACTTTAGTTATAATTTTATTTATACTTATTTAATCACTCTCTGAAATCAGTAGGTAATAAAGGAGAATGGGTATTGTCTTGGACTACAGTTTATTTGAGAAGTGGCATCTCCAGGACCTACCATGTTGGTTGTGGCAGTAGCAACTGGGAGAGACCTTGAAATGGGGTGAAACTGAAGAAAAAGTGTTATACCTGGATGTTTTTCTGAAGATTATCAATATAGTTCAAAATCTTGGAAATTCTGTGTTTTGTTTTGTTTTCACAAGAAACAATTATTTAGACAACAGTTCTTTAAAGATGGGGGAGAAACCACCAGAGAGCTTTAACAAGAGAATTAAAAATAAAAAAATAGAAAAGGAAACAGAGAATGATACAGCTGATTTGAATTTTAGAAAGATCACCCTGGAAACAGTGTGGAGAATGAATTAAAGAAGGCTGAGGATTGAAGGATAGAGATTTTGTGACTAAATGTATTCTTGCACTAAGTCCATAATGGTGGGGGTGGAGAAGATAGACTGAAAGGATTTTAAAAAGATGTCTGTCATATATGTGAGGTATGGAAGGAGGTTTTTTAAGCTTCTGGCTTGGGAAAAATGAGTAGATGGTGCTGCAATCAACCAAAACAAAAATACTGGAGAAGCAGGAGGAGGGGATTTTGGTGAGATAATCTGTTTATGTTAAAGCAAACTTTGGATTGCCTACAGCACACCCTGGTGGAAGCATTTAATGGTCAGGGTCTGTTTTTGTTTTTGTTTTTATTTTTGTTTTTTAATGTGGGCAATTGAGAAGGAAGGAAAGAAAGAAAGAGGAATGGAGGGAGGGAGGAAGAAAGAAAAGAGGAGAGGAGAGAAGAAGAAAGAAAGAGAGAGAGAGAGGAAGGAAGGAAAGAATGAAGGAAGGCAGGAAGGAAGACAAAATGAACTATGAGGGAAATATGGGTTGGATATAGGTTTGGGATTCACCAGCATAGGTGAATGGAGTGGTCAATATTTTTAACCAACAAAAAGATGGGCTGTAGGTCTGCTAGAATTGACAACAGTAATTGCAGATCTTGGTGAAAGATATATCCACTTAATAATGAGGAAACAATGAATTTCAGAGTTGAAGAGTAAATTATAAGAATTAAAGAGAACATATGGAGGCTACTCTCTGAGTAAATTTGATTGAAAAGGAATAAAAGTTATAGAAATGTTTAATCAAACAGGTTTGATATATATCTATATTCTTATTAACCAGTGTCATCCTAATAAAAACAATAAAAAAAGAAAAAAGTAGGTTTCAAATAGGAATCTTATGTATATTAATAAGTTGAAGGGGAAATAATAGAGAAGTTGAAATTTTAAGACAGGGGGCAAGAATGAAATATGAGGCAATATTTATGACGAGATAAGAAGGGAAGGCATTAAACTGTGAAGAATACTTTATGGGGATAATAGGAGAGAATCTCTTCCAGTGAGGAATAACTAAAAAAGACAAGAATAGAAACAGATTCCAGAAAATTTATTTAGAGATGGGGAGGAGGACAGAAAGTTTTAAGTATAACAAAGGTCATGATTTTTTCATTGAAATTCCAGTTTCTATTATTAAAGTAACATTAATTCATAGTAAAAATTTTTATAAAGTACTAAACATTTTGAAAAACTAACATAGTACTCTTATGGACATAAGTGAAATCATCACTTTCCCTTGTTTCCTTGTGCAAGTAGGACCACGTTAGTACATTTTCATGCACTGAGAAGATCATGAATGTTAGTTAATTATGCTTAGTTTTCATCTCAGTAATATCTTTCTTTTTCTTAATCTTGAGCTTTTTAACTCTTCCATGTTTTTTAAATAATCATCATCTGCATCACTGATATTTTACATCTTCCAAACAATTCCCCTAAATATCTTACTTCTTTACTGGACTTAAGTCACATGAAAGCAAGAGCCACATTCCACTCATTTTTAGGATTCCACAAAGCAAACACAGCTTCAAACATCATAGATCAGAAGACTGTAACAGAACATTCTGTGATGATTTTATTTCTCTACACTATCTAACACAATAGCTACTTTCTACTGTGGCTATCAAGCACTTGAAATGTGAAACCAAAACAAGAGGATTTTTAACTTTTATTAAAACAAAAATTTGGATAGTGGCTCCCATATTGAACAGCACAGTTGTAGATAATAGTATAGTGTTTAAATAAATTATCTCTTGTTTTCTTTTTAAATTTGTTTTTGAAGGCTCATGGTAGATTAGAGAAAGCAAATTGGACAGATGACAAAGAAATGAGAAAAAGTTAAATCAGACAAAGGAACTCAAAAAAGCCCTACTCAAATAGTACATAATCAAATCCTCATCTCACAACTGCTATTCACAATAATCATGCTAAATCACCTAAGGAATGGAGGAGTGCCAGCAACTTTGTATAAGCTCAATCAAACTTAATTTTGAGAACAATTACAGGAGATATATTATCCCCATATTTCAATTAAAAACAGAAATTCAAACAACTTCTAAAAAAGACTCCTATATGGTAAACATAGAATTGTAACCTCAGTCGGACCCAAAGCCCAGGATCTTTGCTCTCAGTATGGTAATGAGTACCCAAATTATGTTCATCACACTCTGCACTCCAAGAAAACACACAAGAACATTTTAGAAAAATTTCTCAATAAGGAGTTAAAACTTGAAGCAAATCATTATAGTATGTAAAGGGATATGTCTTCACCTAATTAAAAATATTTGTTCTCCAAATGACTCAATGGTCTAATGATTCTAGATAGATGAGGTGACACCATATTCATTTTAGTAAATCAGTATGGATATAATAAAATATTCAAATCCTGAGGCTTTTATATGGCACATATTAAATTCCTTTTTAATGTATCATTTTCTCAAATTTGCTATATTTTAATAGAAAAACTAAATCAGTGCATTGCAGAGATACCAAGAAATATTTTTCTATTACTTCCAAAGAATAAAATTATAAAACACTCTTACCTTTCTGCTTGATGTAAGTGTATGGTGTATTCCTGTTGGCTGTCACCACAAACTTCTCCACAATTCTTTAAATTGTTTAGGTCACAAATGATGTGTTAAATTACACAAATCAGTTTTGTGTTTTCAAAGCATTCTTAATCTTCAGTAAAGAAATACACTGAAACTATTTCCAATGTCTTCTAAGACTCAAAGAAATGTGACGCCTTTAAAATGTGGTTCTATGGTTAAAAAGTACATACTTACTGCTTCCCAATGTCTATAAATAAGCGAGAGTTTCTTAAAAGGCCCATGAAATAAAACTTTGTGATTAGTTACCTAATTTCTTACAGATTACCTTTGTTAGAAATGGAGCCTATTTAATGACAAATATTTTCAAATATTGTTTTATACAATATATTTTTATACTGGAATTCTTATATATCTTCCACAGCCTTTCTCATTCTTTTTAGTTACTTCCCATATTCTCCTGAATTATAATTGTATATTCTATTCTGGATGAAATATTCTCATGTTTCTCTAAAATGTGGCTGGTAAACAAAACCTGTAAGAGAATACATATGAGGGAAGTTCAGCCCTCTTTCATCTGTGACTTTTCTTTTAAAGTTATCCTTGGTTTTACTAAGATGTGGGTTGTTGTGGCTGTTATTGTCTCAGCTAAATATAGTCTCTAATTTAGATAATCATAGGATAAAACCCAAAGTGACGTACTGTTTCAAATAAAACACTGATACCCCTTCATATACACAAGGATGGCAGAGATAAACTGTATTTAACAGTCAACCAGTCATCTCAGGATCAGACTCTGCTATTTCTTCGGTCAGTGTAAACATAACCAGAGAGAAGAAGATCAGAAGGAAAACAGTACAACTTCAGCATTTTGTATTTCCTCAAACAAAATGTATTATTGGGAAAAATCATTTTACTAGATGTAAAATTTGTGACATGTCTATAAATAACCAGGGTTTAAAATACGTGTGTGACATGTATTTTATCTAAGAAGATCATGCTGTAGAATTTAACATCCTTTATCCCAACCCAACAGGATGGATTAAATTCACTTTTATTGAATATTTTCTTTAGATAAAAGTTCTGTGGAAATGATTTGTTATAATAAAGTGTGTCATATACTAGGTCTCATTCTGGCTTCAGAAATGAACAAAAGAAAATGGCAAAAGAATCTAAACACCCATACAATCCCTTTTAAGATGGAAAAAACCCTAGATAATTGCCCACACTCCCTGATAATTCCACTCTGTAAACCACACATTATTTCGGAATAAATAAGGCATATAAAAAGAGTTTACATAGGCTTTATCATTGCAATTATATATGCAGCATTTTTATTAAAAGTTTATACAATACTAAAGGACTAAGAAATTACGGCATTGGGTGCAATGCCAAATCAGTTGTTGACCAACCAGGCAAAAAGCAACCTTTATCTTTCTACAAAATAAATTTTCTGGCTCACTAGTTATTAAGCCACTAGGTAATCTTATACTAAGTCAGTAACTATCACTACATGTTCATAACAACCCTGGGGAATACAGAAATGTGAATTTGAAGAAACTGAACTCATGGAATGGAGCATTAGATTGACTGTAGCTGCTCTAAAATAAAAGGTCTGTCCAGAAAACTTCCGACTGTTGTTAGTATAATGAAAACAGTTTGCACAACATTGATGTAACATGGCAGCCAAGGAAAGTGGACTGGAATGCAAATGTATGGACAATGATGACTTCACTGTACTAGTCAGTGGGGGCAATAGATGCTTCTTGAGTAAGTGTGTGTACTATGTGACTATTGCATTCAAAATGATGGAGAACTGTACAATGAATCTGCATCAAATTTTGCATTAAGTTTGAGCATTCCTCCAATGGAAACTACTTGAATGATTCAGAAAGCCACAGCTATGGGCAAATGGTGATTGGCAGCTTCATCACAATAGCACACCTGCTCATGCATCACGTCTCATGCAGAGTTTTTTGGCGAATATCAAATCACCCAGGTAGATCAGCCCCCATACAGCCCAGATTTGCCACCCTGTGACTCTGGCTTTTCCCAGAACTAAGAACACCTTTGGTAGGCAAGAGATTTTTCAGACCATCAGTGAAATTCAGAAAAATATGACAGGGCACCTGATGGTGATTGGAAAATCTGTGTGAGGTCCCAAGGTGCCTACTTTGAGGAGAATGAGACATCATTGTCCTATGTACAATGTTTCTTGTATCTTGTATCTCCTTCAATAAATGTCTATATATTTCATAGTACATGGCCAGATACCTTCTAGAGAGACCTCTACACACTCACAGTGTATGGTGTAGGTGCCCTGTCCTGAACTCCCTTTCCTGCTGGTGCACTTTACCACTTACATTCCATATATTTTAGAGTTCATTTCTTTATTTTCAAAGTGAAAATTATAATTTCACAGTGCAATATATAGTTACAATGTTTTATTTAGATATTGGAAGAGTTTGGGGGTGGGTTATTTCTTTGCCCTCTCTTTAATTCTGAGTTTTCTAACAGAAAAACAAAAGAAAAACAAAAGAAAATAGCAACAACAACAAAACTTTCTAAACAAAGATTTGTTGAGATTTTTTTCTTTCCTCTTATTCATTTTTATCTTTTTTCTTTTTTCTATTGTTAAGTATTTTTTATTGATATGCTACTACAGTTTTCCCAATTTTTATCCCCCCTTCACTCTGCACCCCCCAACCCTCTAGTATTCCCCCTCCCACTAAGTTCATGTCCATGGGTTGTACATATAAGTTCTTTGAGTCCTCTGTTTCCTCTACCATTTATCTTTCCCCATCTATTTTATGCCTACTAATTATGCTTCTTATCCCTGTACCTCCCCCCCATTCCTCCCATCCCCTTTACCACTGAACTGCCTCTGTGTGATGTCCATTTCTCTGATTCTGTTCCTGTTCTGGTTGTTTGCTTAGTTTTTGTTTTCATTGTTTTTTTTTCTTTTTTTTTCAGGTTCATTTGTTGATAGTTTTGAGTTTGTTGTCATTTTACTGTTCATAGTTTTGATCTTCTTTTTCTTAGATAAGTCCCTTTAACATTTCATATAATAAGGGCTTGGTGATGATGAACTCCTTGAACTTGACCTTATCTGGGAAGCACTTTATCTGCCCTTCCATTGTAAATAAAAGCTTTGCTGGATACAGTAATCTTGGATGTAGGTCCTTGCTTTTTATGACTTCAAATACTTCTTTCCAGCCCCTTCTTGCCTTTAAGGTTTCTTTTGAAAAATCTGCTGATAGCCTTATGGGAACTCTTTTGTAAGTAACTATCCCCTTATCTCTTGCTGCTTTTAGGATTTTATCTCTGTCTTTAATCTTGGGTAACTTAAGGATGATGTGCCTTGGTGTGTTCCTCTTTGGGTCCAACTTCTTTGGGATTCTCTGGGCTTCCTGGACTTCCTGGAAGTCTATTTCCTTCAACAGATTGGGGAAGTTTTTCTTTGTTATTTGTTCAAATAAGTTTTCAATTTCTTGTTGCTGTTCTTCTCCTTCTGGTATCCCTATAATTTGGATATTGGAACATTTCAGGTTGCCTGAGAGTCCTCAGCCTCTCTTCATTTTTTTGGATTCTTATTTCTTTATGCTGATCGAGTTGGATGTTTATTTCTTCCTTTCATTCCAAATCATTGTTTTGAATCCTGGTTTCCTTTTTGTCACTGTTGGTTCCCTGAATATTTTGCTTTATTTCATTTTGGGTATCTTTCATTTGTTCTTTCATTTTTCAACCAAGCTCAGTCAGTTCTGTGAGCTTTTTGATTATCAGGGCTTTAAATTCTCCATTAGGTATGTTGGCTATTTTCTCATCGCTTAGTTCCAAGGTTTTGCTGTGTTCTTTCATTTGAGCCATATTTCTTTATCTTGGTGCAACAGATAAATTATAAGGGGAGTGGCCTTAGGTATTCATCCAAGCAGGGCAACCCTCTTTGCTGCGCTGCCTGTGGGGGAGAGTTCAGAGAGAGAACAGTGCAGCTTTCCTGCTAGTCTCTAGTACACTTTTTCACAGATTCTCCTGTCAGACTGGAAGTATCTCCCACTTCAGGCAACCCCAGGCTTACCCCACAGTCAGCTCTGAGTCTCAGTTTTCCCCTTAAGTCAGTCCCTCCCTCGCAGCTCTGCTGAGCTTGGCAATCAGCCCCACCCCTCAATCGCCTCACTTCAGTTTTTAAGTTGGCCAATGCAGTCTGCTTTATGGGGCTGGATGTTCTGGTTGATTCTTTCTTTAATTCCTTGGTTATTGGAGTTCCATGCAGTGTGATTTTCTGGTGATTTTGGTTGCTTATTGATTTTAGATTGGTCGTTATCCTCCTTTTGGTTGTGCAAGGAAGTGAAGGGTTTCTACCTATGCCTCTGTCTTGGCTGGAATCTGTCCTTTCCTTTTAATTTTATTTTTTCTTCCCAGCATTGAAGTCTAGGAAGAATTTATACTTTTTAACATAAGTGAGTCTCAAAGATATAATTACCAGGGTTTTACATCAATATTTTAGTCACAACATTTTTTGTGGGGGGACAGTCCATGATTATTTCTATTTAAATTAAACATTCCAAAGGCAGGGACCTTTGTATCTTGAGTGTCCTTCCCAATGACTGGCACATTCAGTACAATATTGAATAAATACCATTGATTCAATGTAGAATTCTGCTTAAAGCATCAGAACCATATAGGAGTGGCAGGGTTCATAATGATTAATTAAGGCTGTGGGCTCTAAAATCCATCAAAACTCAAGTCTTAGCTTCATCTCTTAGTAGATATGCAAACTTGTTGCTTACTTTCTTGTTACCTAATTTGTCTACTCTTGAAAATTTGAAGTAATAATATTTATTCCACAAGTTCTCTGGGAATCTAATGAAATAACCTACTTAGCATGGTAAGTACAAGATAATTATTAGCTAGTTAGTAGAAATAGTGATATTACAGTAAAAGTTTAAACTCTATATACAAATCTACTAACAAAGGTTTCTAGTAATAGCTTATTTTTATTGTTTCTGGTATTATCATAATAATAGTTATGTGTTAATCATCAGAAAAGTTTTTAGAATTATAAAGATAGAAAAAATTTTGTAAAAAATCACGGTAAATCTATAGTCCATAAAAGGATAGCCCAGAGCCAGTGTTTATACAATCTTATTTATCAAAGAGACTTAATAAGATTCAATGAGAAGAGAACTAATTCTTAAGCAAAGGACTTGATCAAAGGACAGACTATATATTTGACCAATGTGGAACTAAGTATCTGTCAGTTTTAGCCATTGTTCTCTGTACAGCTATTTAGCCATACTAGTGACATACTCTTTTCAATAGAAAATTTATCTCATCTTTCACTCAAATGAGAAATTGTAATTATTACAAAGTTTCAATTTCAAATAACAATTCCTTAAATATATCTAAAGAGAAGTTATATAGGCGAAATGAATTTAGCACTTAGATATAAAAAACTATCATGTGTTAAAGCATAAGATATATAATTGAGGTTAAAACAACAAAGGCAAAAAAAAAAGATAATAAAAAGTAGTAAACTAATGAAATGGAGTTATCAGAAAAAAAGAAACAAAAAGACTCACACTAGTACCTGGGAAGCCATGTCAGACCACTAAAAATAGAAGCTATTATTTCCCTTAAAAAATAATCAGGTATAATTTCAAGCATTCTTAATAAAATATTTTGGTCATTTTTTAAGTGGATATTATATATCTACATGTTTGGATTGCCTATTTCTATCTCATATAGATTTCTTCAACTCAAAAGCTACTTTCATACTCATCTGCTTAAATACCTATATAAAGATCTTTATATAAACATTTTTCATGCCATAATGTATTAGAGTTGTCATTTTAAGAAATGAAGAAATATTCTGTATCTTATCTAAAATCATTTTAAATGTCTTCTTAATGATATCCAATACACATATTGCTTATAGAAGAATAATTTACTTTTCAAAATTATCCACAATATATTTTACTGTCCACATGGATTAATGTTCCCTTTTATTAAAAAGCATACTATATAGCCCATCATATCAAAAATACATCTTTAGACAGGGTTCTAATAGAAGGCTTCCAGAAAAAAATTCAAGCAATTAAATTGAGGAAATTTTCTTAAATGGCCTCTTTCTCACCATCACAGGGGTAGCTTTTCAGTTTTCCAAATCCTAAAAGCCTACCAAGATTTACTCTATTTCAATTCGAATAATGCTTATTCTTTATCAAAGAAAATCAGAGAAACACAAAATACTGGGTAAAATTGCGTGCAATCTGTTTGCTGCTCTAAAAGAAAAGTAAATATTTGTAGCTCTAAAAAGCATGCTAAAGAATCCTGTAACTGAAAGAAGAGACTCCGAATCACATCTTTTTTTCTAATTGCATAAACAGCTGGCTCTTAGACTGAAGTTTGGCTGAAATTTTGTACCTTCCTGGACACCATGTTTACTTTGAATGATTCAAGGAGTTTGCACAGTGTGAGATAACATCTGTTAGCATGGTATTTGGAATGCATCTACCCCAATAGCTCCTCCAGCAAGGGAACTGGGCACTTTTATAGAACAGCAGAAAAACACAGTTTTGAAAAACTGCATGGTATAATGATATCCTGCATAAGAATAGTTGAGTAGGCCAGTGAATGAGATGCTGATTTACAGCTACTGATTGGAAAGCTAAGAGTTAGTGATTTAGTTAAAAGAGTTTCTGAATATAAGGGATAATGCAGGAAAATACTTTAAAAGTCAAAATTAGTTGATAACTTTGTCTTATTAACATTTATTGAAGCAAACACTATGAAGTGTTTATTCTAGTGCTCTAGAATAAATGTAGTTTGGGTCTTTACACTTTTTCAAGTCACACATATAGCTTTAATGGGATTTAACTCAAATTTCAGTTATTTCATAAAGAGTTTGTTTATCTTCTTTTTCCAGTATACATTTCTCATTTTTGGTCACATGTGTATCACTTTTATGCTCTGTAGTTTTTCCCTGGACCTAGACTGCAGTCCTGGAGGTTCTATTCCTTTCTATTTTACCTCAACAATTTCTGAATGGGTTCTTACCCCTCAAATACAGCTCTTAGAAAGTTCAATAGGAAAACATGGCTAGAGCTGGAAAATATGAGGGCTTCCTAGGGAATCACGGTGAGAAAGGAATTGAAGGAAAAGGTCAGATGAAGGAGTTATGAAGAAATTGAACAGGATCTAATAAAGTGTTTTACAGAGGGACATCAGACCTTTTGGCAGGTATGTGAAGAATGGTTTGGTTTCAGGAAAGACTAAAATGAAAGAAGAGGATTCAAGTGATTCAAGTGAGAAGAAACAGAACCTAAAGAATGGTATTGACAATGGTGATGAGGAAAATGAAAGATTAAGACCTTTGTGAAACAATAATTTCATGTCATTAATTTAAAAAAAAAAGTATAATTATACCTATGTACAAAATTATCTATGAAAGAAAATTGAACGAGATTATTTCCTTCACCCAAATAATTCTCAAAGAATTAGGAAACTGATTTCTGTTTTGTGTTTTGTTTTGTTTTTATTGTTGACAGTATTACAGGTATCCCCATCCTCCCCTTGTTTTTCTGCTTCCATCCAGCCCCCACTTCCTTCTGGCCATGACCACTCTGCCGTCTGTCTATGGGTTATGCATATATGTCCTAGGCTAATCCCTTCACCTTCTTTCATCCAGTCGTCCTCCCCATTCCCCTCTGACAGCTGCCAGTCTGTTCCATATACCCATTTCTCTGTTTCTATTTTGTCAGTTTATTTTTTGTTGGATTCCACACATAAGTGAAATCATATGGTATTTGTATTTCTCTGACTTATTTCACTTAACATAATCATCTCCAGGTTCATCCATGCTGTGGCAAAAGGGGAGATTTCCTTCTTTTTAAAATGATGTACTACTCCAGTGTAAAAATATATGACAGCTTTTTTATCCACTCATCTACTGATAGACACTTGGGCTATTCCAGATTTTGGCTATTGTAAATAATGCTGCTATGAACATAGGGGTGAATATATTCTTTCTAATTGGTGTTTCAGGGTTCTTAGGATATATTCCTGGTGTGGGATTGCTGGGTCAAAAGGCACTCCCATTTTTAATGTTTTGAGGTAACTCCATACCGTTTTCCACAAAGGCTCTATTGGTCTGCTTTCCCACCAACAGTGCACTAGAGTTCTCTTTTCTTCATATCCTTGCCAACACTTGCTATTTGTTGATTTATTGATGATAGACATTCTGACAGGTGTGAGATGGTATCTCATTGTGGTTTTAATTTGCATTTCTCTGATGATTAGTGACATTGATCATCTTTTCACATGTCTATTGGTTGTCTGTGTATCTTCTTTAGAGAAGTGTCTATTCAGGTCTTTTGCTCATTTTTTAATTGGATTATTTGTGTTCCTGGTGTTGAGTTGCATAAGTTCTTTATATATTTTGGATAGTAAACCCTTATCAAATGTATCACTGGTCAATATATTCTCCCATACAGTGAATTTCCTTCTCATTCTGTTGTCTCTTGTGCTGTGCAGAAGCTTTTTAGTTTGATCTAGTCCATTTGTTTATTTTTTTCTTTTATTTCCGTTGCCCTAAGAGATGTACTAGCAAAAGTATTGTTCCAAAGGATGTCTGAGATTTTACTGCCTATGTTTTCTTTTAGGAATTTTATGGTCTTATGACTTAGATTTAAACCTTTTATCCATTTTGGGTTTATTCTTGTGTATGGTAAGTTAGTGGTCTAGTTTCTTTTCTTCTTTTTTTTTTCTTTTGCATGTTATCTGTCCAGTTTTTCCAACAACATTTATTGAAGGGACTGTCTTTACTCCATTGTATGTTCTTGTCTCCTATGTAAAATATTAATTGACCATATGGGCATGGGTTGATTTCTGGGTTCTGTCTTCTGTTCTGTTGCTACAGATGCCTGTATTTCTGTCAGTACAGAAATGGCCTTGTAGTATAGTTTGATATCAGGTGTAGAAATCCCTCCAACTTTGTTCTTCTTAAGATTGTTGAAACTATTAGGGGTCTTTTTGTTTCCATATAAATTTTTGGAATATTTGTTCTATATCTATGAAATATGCCATTGGTATTTTAATAGGTATTGCATTAAAACTATAGATCACTTTGGGCACTACAGACATTTTAATGATGTCAATTCATCTAGTCCATAAATAAGTTGTATGCTTCAACTTCTAATCCATAAGCAAGGTGTGTGCTTCCATTTTTTTATATCTTCTTCAATTTCTTTCTTCAATATTCTGTAGTTTTCCAAATACAAGTATTTTACCTCCTGAGTTAAACTTGTTCCTAGGTACCTTATTTTTTATTTGTTGTGGTAATAAATGGGATTGTTTTCTTAGTTTTTTCTTTCTGAGAGTTTATTATTGGTTTAGAAATGTGACCGATTTCTGAATATTAATTTTGTGTTCTGCTACTTTCCTAAATGTATTTATTAGCTCTAGTAGTTTTTTTGGTTGAGTCTTTAGGGTTTTCTATGTACAATATCATGTCATCTACTAATAATGACAGTTTTACTACTTCTTTTCCAGCTTTATGCTTTTATTTCTTCTTCTTATCTGGTTGCTGTGGCTAGGATTTCCAGTACTATATTGAATAAGAGTGGTAAAGGCACACATCCCTGTCTTATTCCTGATTTTAAGGGAAACACTTTTAGTTTTTGCCCATTGAGTTTAATGTTAGTGGTGGTGGGTTTGTCATTTATTAGGTTGATGTGCTTCCTCTATTTTTGCTTTGCTGAGAATTTTTATCACAAATGGGTGCTGAGTTTTATCAAATGCTTTTTTTAGTATCTATTAATATAATCATGTGATTTTTATCCTTCATTTTGTACCATAAGTACCATTTTGTTTATGTGGTGCATCATATTTATTGGTTTGTGGACATTGTACCAATCTGGCATCCCTGGAATAAATTCCACTTGATCATAGTGAACGATCTTTTTAATGTTTTTTTGGATTTGGATGGCTAATATTTTGTGGGGGATTTTAGCATCTATGTTCATCAGGGGGTTTTGGCCTCTAATTTTCATTCTTTGTAGTGTCTTTAACTGGTTTTGTAATTAGAGTAATTCTGGATTCATAAAATGAGTTTGGGAGTTTTCTCTCTTCTTGAAATTTTGGAATAGTTTCAGAATAAAGTGTTAGTTATTCTTCGAATGTTGATAAAATTCACCTGTGAAGCCTTTTGATACAGACTTTTGTTTGTTGGGAGTTTTTTTATTACTGATTCAGTTTTACTAGTTGTAAATTGTCCATTTGGATTCTCTGACTCTTCCTGATTCAGTTTTGAAGATTGTATGTTTCTAGGAATTTGCCAGTTTCTGCCAGATTGTCCAATTTGTTGGCATATAGTTCATAATATTTTCTTAACAATCCTATGTATTTCTTTGATGTTAGTTGTTACTTCTCCTTTAACATTTTAATTTTATTTATTTGGGTTCTCTTTCTTTTTTTTCTTAATGAATGTGGCTGAAAGTTTGTCAATCTTATTCCTATTAAAGTACCAATGGCATATTTCACAGACATAGAACAAACACTTCAAAAATTTATATGGAATCATAAACGACCCTGAATAGCTGCTGCAATTTTGAGAAAGAAGGGTAAAGTGGGAGGGATCACAATACCTGACACTAAACTATACTACAAGGCCACTGTAATCAAAACAGCCTGGTACTGGCATAAAAACAGGCACATAGACCAATGGAACAGAACAGAGAGCCCAGAAATAAACCCAAGTCTCTATGGTCAATTAATATTTGACAAAGGAGGCAGCAACATAAAATGGAGTAAAAATAGCCTCTTCAACAAATGGTGTTGGGAGAACTGCACAGCCACGTGCAAAAAAATGAAACTCAGGCACCAACTTACACCATATACAAAAATAAATTCAAGGTGGATAAAAGACTTAAATATAAAACATGGCACCATTAAAGTCCTAGAGGAGAATGTAGGTAGGAAAATCTCAGATATGTCATGCAGAAACTTTTTTACTGACTTGTTCCCTAGAGCAAGGGACATAAAGGAAAGAATAAACAAATGGGACCTCATCAAAATTAAAAGCTTCTGCGCAGCTAAAGAAAACAGTATCAAAATTAAAAGAGAACCAACTGTATGGGAAAACATATTTGCCAATGATACCTCAGACAAGGGTTTAATCTCCAGAGTATATAAAGAACTTACATGACTGCACTCTAAGAAGACAAGGAATCCAATTAAAAAATGGGCAAAGGACTTGAACAGACACTTCTCTAAGGAGGACATACAGAAAATCCAAAGACACATGAAACGATGTTCAATATCATATCGCTATCTACCAGAGAGATGCAAATTAAAACCACAATGAGATACCACTTCACACCAGTCAGAATGGCCATCATAAACAAAGCAACAAACAACAAGTGTTGGAGAGGTTGTGGAGAAAAGCGGTCCCTAGTGCACTGTTGGTGGGACTGCAGACTGGTACAACCACTATGGAAAGCAGTAAAGAACATCCTCAAAACACTAAAAATTGATCTGCCTTTTGACCCAGCAATTTCATTGCTGGGACTCTATTTTAAGAATACTAAAACACTAATCCAAAAGAACCTATGCATCCCAATGTTCATAGCAGCACAATTTACAATAGCTAGATGCTGGAAGCAACCAAGATGCCCATCAGTAAATGAATGGATCAAAAAACTATGGTACATTTACACAATGGAATTCTATGCAGCAGAAAGAAAGAAGGAGCTCCTACCCTTTGCAACAGCTTGGATGGAGCTGGAAAACATTATGCTAAGTGAAACAAGCCAGGCAGTGAAAGACAAATACCATATGATCTCACCTTTAACAGGAACCTAAACAACAAAACAAAGAAAAAAGCAAAATATAACCAAAGACACTGAAATAGAGGACAGGCTGATAGTGACCACAGGGGAGAGAAGAGGGAATTTAAGGGACAATGGGAAGGGTTCACGGGAACAAATTTAAAGGACACATGGACAAAAACTAGGGGGAGGGTGGTAATGGGAGGGAAGTGGGGAGGGTTGGGAGGGTGGGCTGGATTGGGAGTAAAAGGGAGAAAACTGTACTTGAACAATGATTAAAATAAAATTAAAAAAAAGTTTGTCAATCTTGTTTATCTCTTCAAAACACCAGCTTGCTTTTACCAATCTTTTATTTTTACAGACTCTATTTCATTAATTTCTGCTCTGATCTTTATTATTTCCTTTTTTCTACTCACTTTGGGCTTTGTTTGTAGTTTCCTTTTTTAGTTCCTTTAACTGTAAAATTGGATTGCTTATTTGAGTTTTTCTTGTTTCCTGAGGTAGGACTACAATGCTATGAATTTCCCTCTTATTGCTGTTTTTTCTGCATGCCATAGATTTTGTGTTTTTGCATTCTCATTTTCATTTGTTTTTCAATATTGTAGCTGTTGATTTTTTTTCTTGGTCTAATTGTTAACCCATTCATTGTTTAGTAGCATGCTATTTAGCCTCCACAACTTTGTGTATTTTTCAGAGGATTTTTTTTCCTGCAGTTGATTTCTAGTTTTTTATCATTAAGGTCAGAGAAGGTGCTGGATATGATTTCAATCTTCTTAAATTTATTGAGACATGTTTTGTGTTAAAATATGTGGTCTATCCTAGAAAAAGTTTCATGTATGCTTGAAAAGAATGTATATTCTGCTGCCTTGGATGCTCTGAAGATATCAATTAAATCCATCTGATCTAATATATCATTGAAGGCTACCATTTCCTTTTTGATTTTCTGTCCGAAAAATCTATCTATTGATGCCAATGGGATGTTAAAATCCCTTACTATGATTCTATATGACTGTAAATCTCTCCCTTTATGTCCATGAAGATTTTCTTTACATAGTTAGGTGCTCCTATGTTGGATGCATAGATGTTTTCCAATGTTATATACTCTTGTTGGATTGCTCCTTTTATCATTATGTACTGTCCTTCTTTGTCTCTTACCGAAGCCTTTGTTTTAAAATCTCTTTTGTCAGATATAAGTATTGCTACTCAGTATTCCTTTCATTTCCGTTTGCATGAAATATTTTTTCCATCTCTTTACTTTTAGTCTGTGTGTATCTTTCTTTCTGGTGTAAGTCTCTTGTAGACAGCATTTTTATAGATCTTTTTTATCTATTCAAATGCTCTGTGTCTTTTGATTGGGGCATTTAAGACATTTATATTTAAAGTGATTATTAATAGGTCTGTTTTTATTGTCATTTTATTTTTTTAAATATGCCCTATTTCTCATTCTTTTTCTCCTTTTCCTTCTTCTTAAAGAGGATCTCTTAACATTTCCTGTAATGCTAGTTTGGTGTTAAAAAACTCCTTCAGCTTTTTCTTTTCTGGGAGGTTCTTTATTTCTCCTTCAATTTTAAATGATAACCTTGCTTGGTAGTAATATTAGTCTTGGTTGTATGTCTTTGCTTTTTATAACTTTGAATATTTCATGCCAGTCCCTTCTGGCCTGAAATGTATCTGTTGAAAAATTAACTGACAGTATTATGGGAGCTCCCTTGCAGGTAATTATCTGCTTTTCTCATGTTGATCTTAAGATTCACTTTTTGTCTTTAAACTTAGCCATTTTAATTATGATTTGCCTTGGTGTGGACCTCTTTGGGTTCATTTTGATTAGACTTTCTGTGCTTTCTGTACTTGTGTGTCTTTTTCCTGTTCCAGGTTAGGGAAGTTTTCAGTTACTATTTCTTCAGATAGGTTCTCAATCCCTTGCTCTCTTCTCGTGGTAATCCTATGATGGAGATGTTGTTACGCTTCATGTTGTCCTAAAGTTCCCTTAATCTAGCCTCATTCTTTGTAATTTTTTTTTCCTTTTTCTGCTCTGGGTGGTTTTTTCTACTTTGTCTTCCAAATCACCTATTCAGTCCTCTGCTTCATCTAACCTACTTTTTTATTTCATCCTGTGTATTCTTGATATCAGATATGTTAGTCTTTATTTCCTATGGGTTCTTTTTCATGGTTTCTATCCTTTTTCATGATGTTGTATTTCTCACTATGTTCCTTGGTCATCTTTATAACCATTATTTTGAACTCTATATTTGATAAGTTGCTTGCTTTATTTTATTTAGCTTTTACCAGAGATTTATCCTGTTTTTTCTTTTGAGGCCAGTTTGTTTATCTGCCCATTTTGGCTATTTCTTTGTATTTCTTTCTATGTATTAATAGATATGCTGACTTTCAGTCTTTGTGGGGTGGCCTTATGTAGGTGTTCTGTGAAACCCAGTGGTGTAATCTCCTTGATCTTTTTACATGGATATTCTAGGAATGTTCCTCTTATGGGTTATTTGGGCTCTCCTGTTGTAATTAAGTTTTGATTGCTGTTGGCTAGTTCATGTGTGGGATAGACCCTCAGTCTGGCTGACTGTGAGGCTCAACATCAACTTTGATATGCAAGCTGCTGTGCAGGTCTAGTCTTGACATGGCTTCATCTGTAAGTCCTCGGTTATTGGATTCCTCCTCAGTTAGTCTTTAGTTGGTTATTTATGATGACTGTTCCCCAATTTACTTGTAGTTACAGTTTGGTCCTGGGAGGAGGTAAGTGCAAGATCTACCCACTCTGTCATCTTGGACATTGCAGGAAACTTATTTCTTAAAAGAAAGTTTGAAAACATTTTGCTTCAGAGTATACAGATGATGGGTATAGAATTGTGCAGCTGAAACCTGTACAATTTTGTTAACCAGTGTCACTCAAAGAAATTCAATTTAAAAAAAGAAAAAGAATTGCTTAACTGTATTTGTATAAGGATACAAATTTGAATAGTTTCTAATTACAAAAATTATTAAAGAAAATCTGTTTCCTTACAATCTACTGAGCTACACCAGCCAGGGCCCGTTTTGGTTTTTTTTAACTAGAATCAAATAAATATAGCAACTTCATTTTACATTTTGTCACTATCTATAGCATTTACACTGGTCTTATTTTACACTGGTCCTAATTTATTTCATGACATTTATAAGTTCATTGGGAAGACATTAAGTCTTGTGAACCTGAGGGCAAGGTGGGCATGTAGGATGAGTAGGAATTAAGACAAAACTCCCTCATAGGTGAAAACTATTGGGTAGTTGTAGGTTTGAATTGAAGAGACTACAAGTCTGATATTAAAGAAGGTAATAAAGTAAATGTCTAAAGGTAGCCCACCTGTCACTAGAAAAAACTGGGAGGGGCATTTGTAGGCAGAGGTTAAAGTGGATGCAAAACTAGCATTGGCAAGGGCAACTAGAGAGTTCAAGTCCAAATATCTTCATAAATTGCCCTATTGTGTTAAATTCAGTGAGCAAGGAAGAGGCTCAAGGTTTCCAAAGTACTCTCACAATTTGGTCATTTAATACACTCTAAATATTTAATTTCTCTCCTTTACCAAAGTATTGCCTTTTAACTGATGTCTTGTCCTGCTTCATTTTGTTGTCATAAAGTAGAAATACCCTTTAGAATATAGATTAGATTATATTACATCAAGGTTCAAAATCATTCAATCATTTCTCATCACAATTATAATGATATCTGAACTCTCTTTCTATTTCTGAATTTCATTTTATTATTTTTTAAATTTTATTTTAATTGTTGTTGAAGTACAATTTTCTATCTTTCACTCCCATCCCAGCCTACCCACCCAGCTCCCCCTCCTCCCTCCCATTTCCACCAGCCCCTAGTTTTTTATCCATGTGTCCTATATACTTGTTCTGAACTCTTTATCTTAACCTACAAAGACCCTACATAATATAACCTTGCCTCCTTCCACCATGCTGCATTTCATTTTATTCAGCTTCCTCTAGCCACATTGGCCTTCTCTTTTCCTATGAGATTTACATGTTTTAGAGCCTTGGTCTTGCTAGGCCATCAGCATAGAAAGCTTTACTTTACATGGAGATGTAGCCTGATCTCTTAGAAGAGGCCTTCCATGACCCATTTAAAATCATTTCCATCCCTACCACTGTTTCCACAGTCACTATAAACTTTTAACCTTATTTTCTTCATAACAATTATCTCCATCAGAACTTGTGTTAGTTATATCTGTTTATTTATTCCCCCCCCCACTAAGATCTTCATTAGCAGGAAATTGATTGAATATTGCTATTTCCCAGATGCGTAAAACATTTCCTAGAAATTAAGTGCTCAGTGGATATTTGTTGAATTAGTAAATGAATGAGAAAATGAGAGGTACATGCATTTGATAAAACTCATGGAAGGAGAGGCAGAGGACCGTAGACAGACACTACCAACTTCTATATTAACTAAGTTCAGTGCACTAGAGGGAAGCAAGCATGAAAGTGAGCCCAGCAGTTGCCACTGAGTCATGGAATCATGACTTTATTCCAATTCCTAGATAGGTGTTGAAGCTGAGGCTATAAACATATTTTATTAGTTGTAGTTCCTAATGACTAGGGGCAAGCTTGGACCTGTTGGCCGTCAGGGTAACCTGGAGGTTAGGGTCAGGGAAAATATTCATAAATTTAGCTGTGAGAAAACAATGAGGGTGGAAGCAGATGAACAAGGAAAAGCCCCAAAATTGTGAAAAAAGCATATTCCAGATGATATTCCCAGCCTTATCACTCACCTGTATTTAGAACTTCATTAATGACAAAGAAGCCCTTCCAATAGTTTCCTCATTTCTAAGAATTAAGAACACATCCAAGGGAGAATAGACCATTGTGTTCTGGAAATGACCGTACTATGCAGTGAATTGTGGCTGCATAGTGGATCCAAACAGTTGAAGAGAAGCATAGTGTCTTTACTCACATTAATGGGAAATAGTTAAAAAATTCTGTTACTACTAAAAGCATACACATACTTAATATTTTGGCTTAAAATTTTTTCCAGTTTGGGGTTTCTTTTCTTAGCCTCCAGAGATGGGAATGATTACTTATTATATGAAGGTATGATTTCTGTCTTTAAGAAGTAGCATGAGTTGCATGACTATGATTCATAGTTAGGAGACTATCACATGCAAAGCCAGCTTTAAAACAAAAAAAGCTTAGAAATCCATTTGCAAATCATATCTGTCTCCAAGCTGGGTTATAAAATTAGTCAAGCTTAACTCTCTAAAGTGTGTGCCCTTTAATGAAGGTGGGAAAGCTGAACATTATTTTCCCCCTTACCAAAATCATGATTCAAAATCTGACTGTTTGAAATATTGAACATCAAAATGTACTTTACTCATTACTCTATACATTATTCCTATAGAGCTAAGTACAAAAGAAACATAGTGTTCCATGGTAACAAGAAAGTTTCTACTGTAAATTGCAGAAAATTAAAACAAACACAGGCAGCTTTTAAAAGAAAAAGGGAAGAAAGAAAGGAGGGAGGGGGGGGAAACAAAGCCGATGTAAATATTATAGACTGAATAAATACTATGAGCTCTACTACTTTTCTATCCTATAATCATTTTTCAGAAGAGTAAAATTACTGGAAGTTTCTCATAGTTCAGAAACACAGGTGCTGAAGAAAGACGTGAAGAAATGGTAGGAAAAGTAGAGCTGGGAAACACAAGGAGACTCTGCAGACAAGGTGCAAATACAGATCTAGTTTTACTTTTTCCTAGTTTCCCCAATATTTAAAAATAAACCTTTTCAAAGATTAGTTTTTGGTTTTGTTTACTTCTTGATTTTTAGTTGCTCCTCTATTTTGTTTATCTCTTTAATTTTATCATAATGTTTATTATTATTGTTTATATTATTTTCTTCTTTCATATTTCTACATGCTGTTAAATTTTTTCCAGCCTCTTATGTTGAAATCTTGGTTCACTTGTTGATAGAATTAATATTTTTTGTTTATAAAAAACATATTTAGCCCTGGCTGGCGTAGCTCAGTGGACTGAGCGCGGGCTGCGAACCAAAGCAGCGCAGATTTGATTCCCAGTCAGGGCACATGCCTGGGTTGCAAGCCACGGCCCCCAGCAACCACACATTAATGTATCTCTCTCTCTCTCTCTCTCTCTGCCTCCCTTCCCTCTCTAAAAATAAATAAATAAAATCTTACTAAAAAAATATTTAAATCTAAAAAGTTCCCTAAGTGCTACTTTAGCTTTGTCTTACAACTTTGACAAATAGTGGCTTAGGTATTATAAATAAGTGAAATAACTTTCTAATATCTAAAACTTTTAAATGGACAGATTTCCAGTATCTTCATTTAAATTTTTGTCAATTTTATTTATTGCTTTCTGAGAAGTATATGCTAATATCTTCAACCTTAATTATTGGTTTAGACATGTCATTTACAATTCTGTCAGTTGCTTTATATAATTTGTTGAGTGCATATATTCTCTTTAACATTGTATAACACCTCTTTTTGATCATTAATACAGAAGAGTTAATAAAAGCACAACCTTCATAGCTGTTCACCAAATTCAAATTATAGTTTTATAATCATCTTTTCAATCAGCATATTTCATAAAAATATTTTGTCTTTTCTCCCTACAGTAAATCTTTTTTAGGTATATTTTATTGATTATTCTATTACAATTGTCTCATTTTTGTCTCCTCTTTATCCCCCTCCACCCAGGACCCCCTTCCCACCAGCACTGCCCCACTTAGTTTGTATTCATGGGTCACACATATAAGTTCTTTGGCTTCTCCATTTCCTATACCATTCTTAACTGCCCCTTGTCTATTTTGTACCTACCATGTATATTTCTTATTCCCTATACATTTTCCCTCATTCTCCCCCCAGCTCCCTCTCTGCTGATAACCATCCCTGTGATCATCATTTCTGTGATTCTGTTTGCTTTTTGTTTTCAAATGAGGTTCAGTTGTTGATAGTTATGAGTTTGTTGTCTATTTACTGTTCACAGTTTTGATCTTCTTTTTCTTAAGTAAGTTCCTTTAACATTTCATATAATAAGGGCTTGGTGATGATGAACATCTTTAACTTGACCTTATCTGGGAAGCACTTTATCTGCCCTTCCATTCTAAATGATAGCTTTGCTGGATAGAGTAACCTTAGATGTAAGTCCTTGCCTTTCATGACTTTGAATACTTATTTCGAGCCCCTTCTTACCTGCAACGTTTCTTTTGAGAAATCAGGTGAAAGTCTTATGGGAACTACTTGGTAGGTAACTGTCTCCTTTTCTCTTGCTGCTTCTAAGATTCTTTCCTTATTTTTAATCTTGGGTAATGTAATTATGATGTGCCTTGGTGTGTTCCTCCTTGGGTCCAATTTCTTTGGGACTTCCTGAGCTTCCTGGACTTCCTGGGAGTCTGTTTTCTTCACCAGATTCGGGAAGTTCTCCATAATTTTTTCAAATAAATTTTCACTTTCTTGGTCTTCCTTTTCTCCTCTGGCACCCTTATGATTCAGATGTTGGAACATTTAAAGTTGTTCCAGAGGTTACTAAGGCTCTCCTCATTTTTTTGAGTTCTTGTTTCTTCATTCTGTTCTGGTTGAATGTTTATTTCGTCCTTCTACTCCAAATCATTGATTTGAGTTCCAATTTCCTTCCCTTCACTGTTGGTTCCTGTATATTTTTATTTATTTTACTTTTCATAGCCTTCACTTCTTCCTCTATTTTGTGTTCATAGTCAATCATTTCTGTGAGCATCCTGATTACCAGTGTTTTGAACTCTGCATCTGTTAGGTGAGCTATCTCCTCATTCCTTAGTTCTTCTTCTGGAGTTTTGATCTGTTCTTTCATTTGGGCCATATTCTTTGTCTTGGCCCAACTGATGTGTTGTAAGGGGAGGAGCCTTAGGTATGTGAAGGGCAGGCAACCCACATTGCTGCATGTGGTGCTGTCTGTGGGGAAGGGGTCAAAGAAGGAACAATGACACTTGCTGGGCTCTCAGCAGGCTTTCAGTCACTTTCCCCAAAACCCACAAGCAAATTGGGCCCTTCTGGTGCTGATTCCCAGGTGGTTGGGCTTGTATACATTTTAGAACCCCATGGCCTCTCCAACAAATTGTCCTGTGAGGCTGGGAGTTTCTCCCACCTCTGAAACTCCCCCAGTTTTTACAGCCAGAGGTTTTGAGAATTTAGTTTCCTGCACTGGAACCCTGGGTTATGTTGTCTTTCTTACTCCCCAGTTGTTCCTCCAAGCTTATCTGCACTCAAACGTAAGACCTCACAGTCCACCTGTTGCCACCTCACCTGGCCATGTCTGTAGCTTTGCCTGTGTCTTCCCCTTCTGCCAGTATGATTGAATGTTTTTTCTTTAACTCTTGGTTATCAGACTTCCATACAGTTCAATTTTCTGGCAGTTGTTGTCATTTTTGGTTATTAAATTTGTTGTCCTTTTGGTTGTGTGAGAAAGCAAAGTGTATCTACCTATGCCTCTGTCTTGCTCCCTACAGTGAATCTAACTTGACTTCTCATATGTCAGGTTGCTGTGGGATCTTGGCAACTTGTTTAATTTCTGAATTTCTGTTTTCTTTATATGTAACATGAGATGTCAATATGGCTTTCACAAAATTATTGCAGGTATTTATTTTATTTTATTTTAACTGTTGTTCAAGTATAGTTTTCTGCCTTTTACTCCCATCCCAGCCCACCCCACCAGCCCTCCCCACCTCCCTCCCATTTTCACTCCACCCTTGTTTTTGTCCTTGTGTCCTTCATACTTGTTCCTATGAACCCTTCTCCTTTTCCCCTGAAATTTCCTCCCCTCTCACCTCTGGTCACAACTATTGCAAATACTAAATGAACTATCATAGATACAAATCTTATCATGTTATAGATAGTGGTAGTTATTAAGTACCACTATTTCTGTTTACCTAATCTATTCACCTGAAAAACATCAATCCATTTGTGTGACTTAAATTCATTTTCCAAGCTCCTTTTGAAGAGAAATCCCTCTCTCTGGATAATTGACTACTCTTTCCTTTGAAACAATTACAATGAACATGCTTTTGTAATAATTATGTGGCTATATCTACATGTCTTGCTATTCTTAAGTAACTGAAAGATCTGTAAGGAAAATTCCATTTCTTCCTTATATATATATTTTACAATTCAGAAATCTTTAATAAACATAGTATTTCTTTAGTCTTGCACGTCTCTTTTTTATTGTGGTTCAATTACAATTGTCCCCATCCCCCCCTTTACTCCCCCCCACCCTCCCCAATATCCCACACTCAATCCTCACCCTTCTCTTTGTCCATGGGTCATCTAAATATCTGTTCATTGACTTGAGCCTTGCCCTTCTTTCTCCCTTTATCCCCTCCACCCTTCCTTCTGGTTAATGTCAGATTGTTCTTTATTTCCCCGTCTCTGGTTCTGTTCTGCTTGCTTATTTGTATTGTTGATTAGGTTCTATGGTCATATGGTATTTGACCACTATCATAGTATTTGTCATATGGTATTTGTCTTTCACCACCTGGCATATATCACTTAGCATAATACTCAACATTTCCATCCATGCTCTTATGAAATGTAGGAGTTCCTTCTTCTTTTTGCTGCATAGTATTCCATTGTGTTAAAGAACCACAGTTTTTTGATCCACTGATTTACTGATAGGCACTTAGGATATTTTCAGCACTTGGCTATTGTAAATTAGGCTGTTATGAACATTGGGGTGCACAGGTTCTATTGAATTTGTGTTTCAGAATTCTTAGGGTGTACTCCCAGCATATTTTTATCTCTAAAGCCTGGCAAAATATTTGCCAGATTATTCAGAGGCATATTTTTTTTATAATTAATAAATAAATGATGTGATTGATCTAGAGTAGGATTACCTAAGAACTTTCTGCAACAATAGATATGTCTTATCTCTATGCTGCTCAATTTGATAGTAAATAGACAATATTCAGCACTCAAAATCGGGTTAGTAAAGAACTAATTTTAATTTTATGTAGTTTGGGGTTTCTTTTAAAGATTTTGTTTATTTATTTTTAAAGAGAGGATGGGAGGGAGAGAAACATCAATATGTGGTTGCCTCTTGTGTGCCTCCTACTGGGGACCTGGCCCACAAGCCAGGCATGTGCTCTTCTTGACTGGGAATCAAACCAGTGACCCTTTGATTCACAGGCTGACAATCAATCCATTGACCCACACCAGCCAGGGCTAATTTTATTTATTTTTAATTATCAATTTAAATCACCACATGTGGCAAGAGGCTATTTATTAGTTCATGTCTTCAAACTTTATGTTGTAAAGTGTGTAGATTAGTAAACTCTCTAATATTCTCTTTTTAGTCAGAGTAAAAGTAAAATTCTCACAAAAACCTATAAGAACATACCCAATAGGGCACCACCATTCACAATTCCTCTCTGACCTCCTCTCCTGCTTCTTCCACTACAGCCATAGCGGGCTTCTTGCTGGCACACTCTCACCCCAGAGATTTTCATGGTTGTTTCCTTTCTCAAAAAGGGTTTACTCAGTTACTTCTATGGTTCCCTCCCTCAATTTCTTTAGTTTTCTATTCAAATGACAGCTTTTTATTTAAATTATTTTTATCTTTATTGCATTTTTTCCATTACCAATTAGTCCCCTTCTATACCTCTCCCCCCAGCAATCACCACCCTGTTGTCCATATCCATGAATACTTTTTCCTTTTTGCTCAGTCCCTCCACCCCATAACCTGCCCCCCCTCAATTAGCTGTCATCTTTTTTCCATCTATGAGTCTGATTCTGTTTTGCTTGTTAGAGGTTTGTCCATTAGATTCCACATATGAGTGAAATCATATGGTATTTTTCTTTTCAAGTGACAGCTTTTTAGTAAAGCATTTTGTGGTCATCCTGTCAAAAATGTCTACCTTTTCCCCCATACAATATCTCTCATCCTTATTTTTTCCTCTAATACTTCTCTCTGATATATTTTATTTATTTACCTTGTTTATTTTCTATGACTACTTACAAAATTATACTATAGAAAGCAGGGGTCATTTTTCTGTTTTACTCTTTACTATATCCCTAGCTGCCAGAATAATGCTTTACAGGATGAGTGTTCATCTAATATTTGTTGAATAGGTATACTGACAAGATTATAAAAGATTTTAAAAATCAGACAGAACTGCATCTGAACACTGCCTTGTTCCTTTAGTCTGCCCAAAATTTGTTCTACAAATTCAGTAAGTTGAGCTTTTATGAATTTTGGAACTGCAAAACAACAAGGAAGTCTACAAACAGGCGTGAATAAATTGAAAGAAAGTACAGTGAGTTTGGCTTATATCTCCCTAATCTATTATACTTAAAGAGTTTGCTTAAAAATATATTTATATTTATATATTTATATTTTCCTTCTGGAAAATAGAAAAGGAATAGAAATAAATTGGGTTTTGTAGCTAGTTTTCATAAGTGAACAGCAATTTAGGGCTTATGTTTCCTTAAATTTTAGAGTTACTGCCTGTATGCCTTTAAGTGTGGTATGATTGTATCATTATAGGTACAGTCTGAGTGCTCCAACACACTGTATTCAGTTTCCATGGTATAAAGGTTTTCTTCCCCCCTCCCCCCCAGCTAAGGTAGTATTATACTTCTCATTTCATCTGATCTCTTCTCCACCCTTCCTCCTGAGACCTACTCCAAATTTGGGCTCATCATGCATGCAAAAGACATTAAGAAAAGTGAAATACTTCTACTTTCCCTTTATTCTTATTCAAATGTTTAAGAAAAGCTACAATATCCAGCTGGTCCAAAAGCTGTGTTATCCACAGTTTGAGCTGATTCAGGCCTCACCCAAGTGGCTTCTGTTAATTGTCCTGGAACCTTAACATGAGCTTTTTTTCATAAAACAACACACCTGGGTTAGACTATATAGAGTCTTTGAAATGTATGCATGGAATAATAAATCATCCTTAAGCATTTGGAACATTATCAAAATCTTATAGATATTCAACCACAGTAAGTATAGAACATAAATATGAAAAGATCTGAGAGTGATTATGTACACTTCATCCATTGCCTATGGTTTAAAAATATATTTTGCAATGTAATTCTTTTCAGTTCCAAAATGGACCTATGGAAAAGTTAAGAAGGAATTAAATCCCAAGGACATACCTATTTAAAATGGAAGAGTAACAGAATGGCTTCCACCCCATTATTTTAATGGTCATAACATTACTATTATTATCAGGGATTCAGGGGACATAGTTATTATCAGAGAGTGGAGTGGGCAGAGCCCATCTGAACCGTTTACATATTGAATGCAGCACAGCATCATGGAAAAAGTGGACCTCAAGCAACAGGCACCGAGTTCCTGTTCTTTGCTGCTATGAACTGCTCCAATTTAGGTCATTTGTTTACATGTTCTAGTTCTCCATTTTTTTCTCTTGAAAATAAAGTAATACAAAATCTCTCAACTTTTGAATGATGAATACAGTTATATAACATTAAAAAATAATCTTAAATACTCCAACAGTATATTAATTGAAGTATTAGAATTTGCCATTTAATAAAATACATGAAGAGAAAAGAAGACTTCTAATCCTGTAATAGTATTTTTATTTTATTTATCATAACATTGACAAAATGCATTTCAATTACACTTGCAGGTATGTGCTTAAGATACGCTACTCCAAAATATGCCGCTATGGCATATTGATCATTTTGAGCAAGTGCCGGGAGAAGCTCTCTCTGAACTCCTCTCATCTGCCTAATAGCAAATCCTCCAAGAATTCAATTGTCATAAATTCTTTCCCCAGAAGTCTCATTAACATGATAGATTGACCTTATCACAGGAGAATAGATTAAAGGTGGACATCACACCCAGACAAACCTTGTTACAAACTGTCATATCTCCCATTATTCTTCTAAGGATCCATTTATGTTTCCTAAAAATCATTTATTCTCCCTATATCTCTTCTCCACTTTCCATGTTAAGGGCAGTATTTAATCCTGAGCTCTAAGCCACCTGAGCGAGTTACTTATTTTTCCCTGGACATCACCCATGTATACATGAGGTATACATGTTAATAAACTTGTTTGATTTTTCTATTGCTAATCTGTTTTTTATTACAGGGGTTTCGGTGAAAAACTCAGGAAGGTAAAGAGAAAGTTATTCTTTTTTTTTTTTTGAAGATTTTATTTATTTATTTTTAGAGAGGGAAGGGAGGGAGATAGAGAGAGAGAGAAATCAATGTGAGGTTGCTGGGGGTCATGGCCTGCAACCCAGGCATGTACCCTGACTGGGAATCGAACCTGCGACACTTTGGTTTGCAGCCCGCACCCTACCCACTGAGCTACACCAGCCAGTACTGAGAAAATTATTCTTTCTCCTCTGCAGCATACACATATAGACACACATGTTATATATATAATTTCCAGAAACATGTGGCTTTTTCTTTAGGCTACTCTTTAGTACCTACATGTCTAGGTACAACCTTTGGGCCCTGTTTCAGTATCTGTTCCCACTTAGAAGGTACTGTGACCCTAAATTAGAAACAACAGTGCTCAGTGAACCCGTAAAATCCCTTCTGATCCCCTGGGCCTGTGAGTTGCTGACAAGGAACAAAGCCTAGCTGCATTCTTTTCTCCAGACTCTTTGTAAAGGGAGGGGGCATGTATTAATTTCTATTTCTGCTGTATCAAATTACCACAAATGGAGTAGCTAACCATAATAATAATAACAGATACTAATAATAAGTACATTTATTTTTAGTTCTGGAGGCCAGAAGTCTAACACAGGTCTTACTGGGCTAGAATGACGGTATCTGCAGGACTAGGTTCCTAGGTTCTGGAAGCTCTAGGGAAGAATCCATCTTCTTACCTTTCTCAGCTTCCAGAGGCTCACATGGCTTGGCTCAGGACCCTCTTTCTCCATCTTCAAGGCAAGCAACATCAGGCTGTATCACTCTCACAGGCCATCTCTCTGGTTCTCTCTACTGTGCCCCTCTCCAGCCCCTCCTATGATTATATTGGGCCCACCTGGGTAATCCAGGCTAACCCCATTGCAAGTTCAGCTGATTAGCAACTTGAATTCCATTTGTAACTTTAATTTCCCTTTGCTAACTAGCTTAACACATTCATAGGTTCTGGACAGTAGCACATGGATATTATGGGGGACCATTATTTTGCCTACCACAGGGCAGGCAAAACTCACTTTAGAATCCTAATAGGAATTCAAAATTCAGTTTTGTCTTAAGTGTGTGACTCCTCTAAAGCTGGATTTGATTGTGATTTTAAGACTAAGGCTGGTGGTTATAGTAAGGCAGAGCAAGGTGGAATGGGGTGGGGAGATGTTAGAATACCAAAGGTATCCAAAGAGGAAGAAAATGGAGAGAAAAAAAGGTAGAGGAACTACTAGGAAAATAAGTGATAAAAACAGAAAAAACAAAGATAGATACAGGGGAAATACTGTTCACCTACAGGAGAAAAAGATAGTTGGACAAGAGAAATCTCTACTGAAAAAGCTGAAACAAACAGAAAGTAAATATGTCCCCTCTGTTCTCAATTTTTCCTTTAAAGCAAATTCAATTTGTGATACAGAACCTGATAAATCAGGTTCTAACAAATTCTGAATAGTGAAAAATAATTTCACGTTTTTTTTTCTATTCTCCCTTCACTTCTTCCATAAGAGACAGTTTTATTTTAACATTTTACACTTTATATGTAGGAAGAGAAAATTTGGCTGGGCTGAGCTGCTCACAGAGTTCTCCTACTACCTTGACAGGATTGCCACGTCCTCCCCCCACCCAAAGGCTCATTTCCTGAGGGCAGGGCCTGTGTGGTATCGACCCGTATAAATTAGCAGCTGACATATTTCCTGGCACTATGTCAACACCTCAAATACTAATAAATAAAATCAATAAAGTAATCAGTTGCCTTCCTCGACATTTATAGCCTCTTATTTAAACTTCCACACAGATCAATCAAACAAAAAACTGCACAATTCCATTCAGAATGGGAGGGGAGGCCGGGTGGGATGATGATAATGTAAAGCATAACGCCTCCCATTTTCCACTGGATTTAAGATGCTTTCTTATTTTAATTCACAATTTGCTACAGGAAAAGAAGTTTTCTTTTTTCGTTCTAAATATTTCAGCTTGGAAATGTGATTTTTGGTTATATATTTTTAAAAAATCACACTATAGCAAAAGGGCGTGGGTACCCTATAAAGTTCATGATGAGATGATTTTGTTTCAATAGCAAATAGACATGTTGCTCAGAACACTGCTTTCTTCTGTTTCTACATAATGATAATATGTGCAAGAACTGTCCTTTTTCCATGACTCCTACATGTCACTTGATAAAATCTTCTTGGCAATACTAGACTACACTAAAACTGCAGCACAGAGACAGGAAGGACTCCCAGACTTCTCCCCTCCAATTTCTCCTGCTTGCTCAGTGCATATCCCCTGCCTGCCCCCATGTATACCAGAGGGTACCACACCCTCAACACCCTGCCTCTCCCACCACTCCACACACACACATGCACTCGCACTTTTGGAGGTGAGAGTCTGAGGTTAATCTTATTGTCTCTTTGCCAGTGTTAATGTATACCACTTTTTAAAAAACTGAAGTATGAGGACTTCTGGGCAAGATGGAGCCATAGGTATATAGACTTTGCCTCCTTGCACAACCAAAAGAAGTATAACAACATACTAAAAATGAAAAACAACCCTAACTGCCAGAAAATCAAACAGTTTGGAAGTCTGACAATGAAGAAGTTAAAGAAGAAATATTCATTCACACCAGTAGGAGGGTAGCCAGGGGTAGAGGAGGCATGGCAGGATGGCAGCTGGAGGACCAGGTGGAAGAGGCAGCTGGGAGTCCAACATTTGCATGCAGATAAACTGGGAGGAACAATTGTGGAGTGAGATAGATCATGCAACCCAGGGTTCCAGCACGGGGAAATAATGCCTCAAAACCTCTGGCTTTAAAAACCTGTGGGCATTGCAGCAGTGGAACAAACTCTCAGTCTCAGAAGAGATTTCGTTGGAGAAATCCACAGGGTCCTAGAACACACACAAACTGACCTACCTGGGAATCAGCACCAGAAGGGGCCAATTTTGCTTGTGGGTAGCTGGAAGAGTGACTGAAAATGGGGTGAGAGCCCAGCAAGTGGCATTGTTCCCTCTCGGATCTCTCTCCTACATACAGCACCACAACGTGTGGGGGCCTCCTCACGCAGGGTCCCCCTGCTGCCATGGATAAGAATAAGTCTACCAAGACCTGATCTGCTTGGGGAGGAAAGGGGCTGATCTCTCAGAGGAGAAGGGCCAGAAGCCTTTTCCTCAATGGGCTTTTATTGGGTTTAATTTGCATAGGAATACAGGGCATATACATAAAGCTCACCCATCATTGTCAGGCTGTAATGATCAAAAATAGATAACATTCGAAGAATTATGAGAGCTTATTTTGAGTCAGGATCCGAGGGCCATAAAACTTTAGGGAACAAACTCATTTCCTGCTTGGACTCTTATCATTTAAATTGAGGGTATTAGCAAAGTAGGTTTCACAGGATTTTATGCATTCTTTCTTAGGCCTGATCCCCTCACCCCCAGGGAATCCACCCTTTCCAGAACAAGGTCACACCCACCTCCAGCATTGTTTCAGGCTTAAGTCAGGCAGGGGAAGTAAGGCAGCCAAGAGATTAGGAGACTTCGTGCAGACAAAGTGAGGACTCAGTCTACATCAAAGCAGGGGCAGGGGGGTGGGGGGATGAGGGTCCATCATCTCCTTTTTCTATAGCCTCCCAAGTCTTTCCCTGAGGGCCCCTTCACAACTGTTCCTGTCTTAGTCATCCCTCCTTTAAGGAATCTTACTCATCATTGGCTAACCAGTTATCTGCCCAGGGCCAAGCAGGGTGAAGTAAAAGGGAGCAGAGGTGGTGCTCCTGCAAGGAAGATAAGTTTTGTCTCCTTAATGGCTTATGGTCCCAAGGTCTTTTTATGCAGCTGTAGCCATGGGGGATTACAGCTTCTAAAACCAAGCAGGGCAGTTCCCAACAATAACACAGAGACATGAGCTGCCCTGCCCCTGCGAATACCTAAGGCACTGCCCCTTACAATGTAACAAGTTCTCTGAGACAAAGGAATATGGTACAAATGAAAGAACAGATCAAAACTCCAGAAAAACAACTCAGTGATGAAGAGGTAGCCCACATATCAGATGCAGAGTTCAAAACATTGGTAATCAGTACTCACAGAAATGGTTGAGTAAGCTCGAAAAACACAGGAAAAAATGAAGGCTATGAAAAGTGAACTAAACAAAATACACAGGCAATGAACAGTGAAGAGAAAGACACCAGGACTCAAATCAATGGTTTGGAGCAGAAGAAAGAAATAAACATTCAACCAGAACAGAATGAAGAAACAAGAATTCAAAAAAATGAGGAGAGGCTTAGGAATCCCTGGAACAACTTCAAACATTTCAACATCCTAATCATAGGGGTGCCAGAAGGAGAAGAGGAAGACCAAGAAAATGAAAACTTTTTGAAGAAAATAATGAAGGAGAACTTCCCCAATCTGGTGAAGTGGGGGAAATAGACTTCCAGGAAGTCCAGGAAGTCCAAAGAGTACCAAAGAAATTAGACGCAAGGAAGCACACAACAAGGTACACCATAATTAAATTACTCAAGAATAAAGATAGGAAGAGAATCTTAAAAGCAGCAAGAGAAAAGGAGACAGTTACCTACAAAGGAGTTCCCATAAGACTTTCACCTGATTTCTCAAAAGAAACCTTACAGGCAGGAAGGGGCTGGAAAGAAGAATTCAAAGTCATGGAAGGCAAGGACCTACATCCAAGATCACTCTATCCAGCAAAGCTATCATTTAGAATGGAAGAGCAGATAAAGTGCTTCCCAGATAAGGTCAAGTTAAAGATGTTCATCATCACCAAGCCCTTATTATATGAAATGTTAAAGGAACTTATCTAAGAAAAAGACCAAAACTATGAACAGTAAAATGACGGCAAACTCACAACTATCAACAACTGAACCTAAAAACAAAACAGAAACAAAAACAAAGTAAACAATTAGAACAGGAACAGAATCACAGAAATAGAGATCACATGGAGGGTTTTCAGTGGGGAGGGTGAAGGGAGAGAATGGGGGAAAAGGTACAGGAAATTAGAAGCATAAATGGTAGGTATAAAATAGACAAGGGAAGGTTAAGAATAGTATAGGAAATAGAGAAGCCAGGAACTTATAGGTAAGACCCATGGGCATGTCCTAGGGAGTAGAGGAATACTGGTGGGAATGGTAGTGCAGGGTGAAGGGGAATAAAGAGTAGAAAAATAACGGGACAACTTTAATAGCATAATCAATAAAATATACTTTAAAAATATAAATAAACAAAAATTCAAAGCATATATGCAGATGGTTATAACTCAATTAATTTAGAGGAACTTATAATAAAAAGCATCAGTTTTCCTATATGAATTCCTCTTTTCTAAAATGTTTCTTTTTAAAAGCTGACTTTTATATTTTTCTGTATTTTAGCTGTTTATACTGTGACTTCTTTTTTATTTTTTCAGTTATTTCTATACATTATCAGTTTCATGCTTTAATCTCTAAGAATTTATCTTTTACTACTTCTTTCATTTTAAAGATTTTATCTATGTACATCTAGAGAGAGGGGAAGGAAGAGAGAATGAGAGGGAGAGAACCAGCAAGAGAGGTTGCCTCTCACATGCCCCCTACTGGAGACTTGGCCCAAAACCCAGGCATGTGCCCTGAGTGGAAATTGAACCAGCCACCCTTTGCTTTGGAGTCCAGCACCCAATCCACTGAGCCACACCACCCAGGTATCTTTTACTACTGCTTACCCCTCTCTTTCCACCTCCCAATTTAGTTCTATCACATCTCTAGTTCCTGTATAAGTTAAATTATATACATTATAAAAATGCAAGGCTCAAAAGATTCTACAGTACTATTATTGATGATGATGATGTCATGATGATGCAGTCAAGAAAAACCATGTTTTGAAGACAAGTTAATAACATGGGTAAAGACTCACCACTTAAAATTAATTGAAAACTAAAACATACATATTTATCAATTATGATACAATTCAAATTATAAAAATATGCAAATTTCATATAATAAATTATAAAATTAAATAAAAATGAAGTTAATGTTTCACAAGATAGGCTTATAAATAATTTTTATTTTCTTCTTTCTATTTTTAAATATCTGTAATAACTACATATTTCTTTTATAATAAAAATATTCAGAGGGAAAATATCTATTTGTTAAGTGAAAGGAATCTATAACTAATAGTGGAATCTTAGGTTAATGGTACGGCTAATTTAAGATCATGCCCCTCCAGTTATGTGAACTTTGGGATGCTTTAGCACTTAAAATATGCAAACTGGTAGCAATCCAGAGATCTAAATTATTGTAAAGATGAAAAACATCATCGGAACTTTATAAATGAAAATCCAACAGTTTCAATTAAATGCATAATACATATGTATGAGTGCACTGTCTTTTGTAAAGAAGACACAGCTGCTTTCCATGGGTGTGAAATCCCATTTAAAAATTTTAATCCTATGCTAATGATCTAAAGGGAAAAGGAAATGGCAGGCAATAACATTTTACTTTAATGAGTGTTTTTAATGCCCGTGGAATCCTCACTATTTCAGTATTAATTAAAAACAGTTATGTTTTCTTATGGTAGTGTGCCCCATCTCTAAAAGTATACAAAATTACTTGTAATAAAGAGCTCTTTGTACATTGCTGAATTTAAGAAATGTTCTCTTCTCAATACTCAAGATTATATAACCTAATGAATGCAGTTGAGAATATTGTGTACAAAGCAGAGAGCCACTGGAGCTGGCAGCTGAGTTATGTTCTCTCTGGCCCCCAGGAAATTACAGAGGACCCGGCCACACCCTTTTCTGCCCACAAACACCTCCTCCTCCATCTGGGCATTTCTCAGATCTGCTTCCATTGGCCCACATCCTTCCATTTAATTTCTGGCAGTCTGGCCAACTGCCCCAGGATCAGTCTAGTATGTTCCTGCTCATAGAAAGCAGACTGATGGTAAAGCTTTCTGTCTGTCTCTGCTTGAGACCTTAAATGTGTGGCCACATGAACCTGCCTAGTAGCTGGCATATAATTTTTAGAATGAAAAATTCATGATTTGCTTCTTATTTTGCCTTTCCGCATATTCCCTGCCCCCCTTTTCTGCTGCCCAGCTAGAGAAGGCAGGAACAACTGCTAGTCTCTTTGTTTCTCTACCCAAACAGCTTTAAGTCACTGTGAAAGCTAGAGTTACTCTCCTTCCCAGGCCCTAATTAGGAGCCCCTATTCTCAGGGTTTCTGATACCCCTGTTACCTCATTCCTCCACTAACATCAGGTGCAATATGGACTAATTTACCATTACAATATATATTAGCATCTCTAATGTCTGGATTCAAATCAAGTTTTGGCTCCTCCTTTTCAGCTTTAAGCCTTGATCAAGGAAATTAATATGTCTGTGCCTTGTTTTCCTTACCTATAAAGCAAATAATAGTCCTAACTCATGGTTACAGTAAGAATTAAATTAGAACATATATATAAAGTACTAAAAACATTGTAGTGTGTACAATAAACTCTATATAAAGGTAGCTATTTTTACTTCTATGGGAGACACAAAAATTGTATGCACTTACACATGCGTGCATGGACACACAAACATACACTTTTTAAAAATCCTGATCCAATTCAGACAGAAAATGGGAAGACTTATTTAGTGAGAAAGTAAACCTTAGGAAAAGAGAACTGCACCCTTGCTAACTGTCCCCAAGCCACAATAGAACTTAGTGACAAGCAGCTTGTTATGTAATAACAGCAATGTACAAAGAAGTATTTCCCGACTCATTCTGAGTCAAAAGGAACTTAAAACCAATGATGCTTAGACTGGCTTAGTGCTAAAAACACTTGGCTGCAAAATTAAATCAGCTCCCAAGGAGAGGAGTAAAAGATTCTTAGGACTTGTCCTCACATATGAGGACACCCAGGACAATGAAGCCCCAGGCACGATTTCAGGATTGATTCAATACCAAACTGTGTTCATTGCTTTGTTCTGTTGGCAGAGAGCCCTTATCTCTAGGACTTCAGGTCAGCCCACAGGCAAAGGTCTGGCTCAAACAAGGCTCATTTGAAAAATGATAGCTAGATTAAGTGTTTTAGATGAAGACTTGATGATTCATTAGACTTCACCCATCCTCTGACTCAATTCTGAATAAGTGTACTAGCAGGTGGTGATGGAAATGGCTAGGCTCTTGGCTATATTCCAATAGCAGTACTATAATTTCATGCCTACAGCAAAACTTACTCCAAATTACACCCACACTATTATCAGCTGCAGAGACCTTGTGTGACTATTTATAAAGGGCACCCTTTAATGCACCCTTATAATTTAGCTGGTAGCATTTGCTGAAAGTTTTAACAGCTATGCAGAGCAAAGCCACTTCCATTAAGTGCACTGTCTCCTCTGTAAGTGTAGAGTATACCACATAAACATGAAATGGTAATTAATACAGCTGCCACCCAATTCTGGTGTGTAATTATAACATTTCTCACTTTTTTGGCAATTGCAAACATTTTAGAAGAGCTGCAGAAAGAATCTGGATTGTGTTGGTTTGGACCTTCCCTGAAACAAAAAGCATAGAAAAAGTTACAATCTTAAAGCTGTCCTCAGAGATTCCCCCATTAACCATTCTAATTTTTCATCAGAGGGGCATGTGAGGTTCATCACAGATGTTCTAGAACAACTTTCCTGTGCATGACAGTGACCTGGAGACCTGGTTTTAGCAAGATCTTCATTTTAATGAAGACTGGGGGTCAGTAGGACTGGAATACCCCCTGAGATTCTTCCTTTTAGCAAGCTCCCAGGCCATGCCAATGCATACCACATTTTGAATAGTAACTGAATTGGTGCCAGGTATGGGAAAATTTGGGGAGAAGTGTGGGTCTAATGGACACATGTGTAAAGATTGTGTCACTGAATCTTTCTGATGGTTATGAAATCCTAATCTACTGAAATCAATAAAGCTGATCCTTATATTGTCAGTCTTTACTACATTCTCATTATTTTTATAATCAACATCATCACAAATAGATAAATAACCACACATAAATTTCCAAGAATAGATCCATGAATAAGCAGGGGGTTTAAGGTGCTCAGAAGACATAATGTGCACATTTTTGGAGTTCATGGCTATAATATGAACCAAAAGACTACACCTTCACTCAGATTCACAATAAAGAAAATTAGCTGTTGGTCTCTGAGGATGTCAATATTTTATTCCTCAAGTTTGTCACTAATAAAGTAAAATTATTTAATTTATCTGTAAGTTTCTGTGTCTAAAATATGATTCAATAAATCTGATTTTTAATATGCATGTGGGACATCTGTCACATTTGAAACTGCATGAAAAATAGTTCATTCTGCCACCACTAAATTGAAATAAATCATGACATGAATATCTTTTAGCACTCTTACTGACATGTTATTCAATCATAGTAACTTTATGATGTGAGCAATCTCAAATATTTAAAGAGGAAAAATGTTTGGATTCAAAAACAAATTAGCAGTCTACTAATAAACCCTGCTTTATTTTGGTTTACTATTTAAAATTTTTCATATGGAAGCTCTTTTCAAAATACATTTATTGTATATCAATGATATTATATAATTAAATGACTGTTGACCTTTTCAGAAACTCAACACCACTTCTATTAAAATTTCAATAACTGTTTCAGCAGAAGTAATTCAGCATGTTTACGATAAAATGCCATTTTAATGAGCACAATCCCCCCAAATTCAAACTGCTTATGAAACAAATACCTTTTTCAGACTGCCTATATATAAATTATTTTCTTTTTTTTAAGATTGTATTTATTTATTTTTAGAGAGGGAAGGGAGGGAGAAAGAGAGATAGAGAGAGAAACATCAATGAGCGGTTGCTGGGGGTCATGGCCTGCAACCCAGGCATGTACCCTGAATGGGAATCGAACCTGCCACACTTTGGTTTGCAGCCCACGCTCAATCCACTGAGCTACGCCAGCCAGAGCTTAAAATTATTTTCTAACAGTTTTCTTTGATCTGCTAAGAAGCCCTCTAGCTTTGGGGATGCTATTTGAGAAACAGGAGATAAATTATTATTAAAAAGTCCATATAAGTAGATTTTAGTTATTTAATACTAATTCTCTAATTGATTTATTTCCAAGAATTTTTTTTCAGCATTTTGCCTGTCTGAGTTAACTACGTTTTTTGTCCCAAGGCAGCAAAAAAACATAAAGAAAAGGGTGAAATTGCACCTAAATATTATTTTTTGTCTTTATATTGTAGGAGAGCATTTTAGTAATATCAAACATGACTATTAAGGATTATTCTATTCACTTTCACAATTTTGGTTATTTTGATTTTTTCCTAGTCATATTTTCATCTTGGAAGAAGAGAATACTTTATAGCAACAATAACAGAGAAAAATTATAATAAGCAATTGTAGGTCATTGTAATTCCACGAAGTATCATTATCTTACAGAAGAAAAAATAAATCTTCACATGGTTTAATAACTTGTCCATAGTCATACAGCTAATAAGTGACAAATCTGAAATACACACTCTGATCTTCTTGACTCTAAAATTCATAGTTTTTCCGTGTTTTATAGGCATCCCTTAGACTCTATGCCTCAAAAGTTCTTTGCCTTCTTAGATCATATAAAACGATGTAAAAGGTTCTTCTTAGTAAAACCTAAAAGACAGAAAATATTTACATCTTAGGTCAATTCTGAGAAAGAAAAATAACAAATTAAAAGCAAAAACAAATTCTTACCTGTTTATTTCATTGTTTGTTTTTATTTTTAATGGGACAGAATATATACCCTAGAAGGGAAGAAAAAGAAACAATGTGAAATTCAATAGATTTTATTTTTTAAAAAAAACCTGCCTGATATTTCTAAGATACTCACTCTCCAGGAGATTAAGTTTAGATGAGTCTGGACAGGACAGTGAAGGCAGCATATCTGCACCCTCCACACACACAGACACTGTTGAATTTCAGAGCTTAGAATATAACAGATGCTCAGGGATGGTTTATTGTCGGTGATGAAAATACCCATGTTGTGCACATGCCAAAATAAGGCTGGTCCCACCTCCATAGCGAGGAAATCTCCTGAGTCACCAAGTGCAATGTGTTTGTGCCAACTATGTCATCATCGATGTAAGTCAGGATTGTCCCCAACATTGCCCCTTTGATGTCCATTGAAGGCCTTTACTTCCTGCTTTTCTCCTTCCTTTTGTCCAGAAATTCAGTTACTATATTCTCCTCCATTAATGTGCTGCACTGTATTTGTTGGCACCTGGAGAGCTAGTGAGGCATGATCTTGACCACTGAAGTACTCACTGCATTTGCTAAAGTTTTTGCAGAAAGTATGGTATTTCTATCATGATATGAACTTAATTCTGAGCCTTTCTTACACTACACATAGGCTACCTGTGATTGTTCAGCCAGCCTGTAATATCAACGAGATTGTGTCAGCCACTTTGTATTATGTCACTGTTCTCTGAATACTAAATCCATAGCTCACTTCTACAGTATCTTAGTGGCACAATACCAAGTCATAACTCAAGCGAATTGAATTAAAGTTTTATATAGATAAAGACTTTATAATTAACTTATATGATGCTTTCTTGAAGGCAGAGAGAAAAATACACAGGTAAAGTTGTCAGACTCAAAGGTAACTACAATTATAACTCCATGACTTGCAGATTTCTCACAAATTTGGAATTTCATTTGAAAATTTCCACCAAAAATGGAAAAAAACAGCTTCTTAGTTTATATTTTAATAATTTGCCTTAGAATATGATTTCTAGGGACACAGTGGATTTCAGCAGAGGGACCCCTGCCCTGTGTGTTCTCCACATTAAAATAGCTCTAGTCATTTCATACAGTTTTAACATCTAAGCCTCCTTTTTGTCATCTGATGGGGAAATTTTTCAGCAAATTTTACATCATGTGCACATTCACGTGCACACACACATACAAGAGCTTTGGTGATACACCTTTCCAAAATTTGATATTCAATACCACAGGACAGTGAGAGCATCACCAGATAAACCAACTAACATGCATTGGTTTGGCTCTCACCTACCGTTCTATGTGTATGGGAAACCATTGACTGACCATATTTTTGGCATCAGAACTGATAAATGATATAGCTAAAAGGACACAGATGGGGAAAATGAGTCTAATGTGCCTCTCCAAAGACAGCAAAAGCCATACTCATTGAAATGAAATAAAATATAAAAGGATATATGAAAATATAGGTAATCTGCAGGCCATCATCTACATGTAAGACATAATATTTATTTTATATACATTGTATATTTATGTACAAATTTGTCTCATTGATGTGAATAACTTTTCAGTGAATGGTGCAGCCTCATTGAGTGAACCAGTGAGACTGAATATCCACACCACTTTTACTATATACTGAGTCAGGAGAATGAAATGTACTCTTTTCATTTTCTAATCATGAAGAAATATTATTTTTTCTTCAGAATGCCCAAAAAAATCTACTGATGGGGCTGAATTGCAGTTAAAAATTATGACTGCATCTATCTCTCTGATTCATTTCTCACTCTCATGATATATTTGGAAATTGTTCCTTTAGGATTTCCAGAACCTTGTCAACCACTCTGCTCTTAAACTTGCCATTTCTACAAAATAGTTCTAAGTGGAGTTTAGAAGTGTTGACTTTTCTCACCAATGTGTTCCTTAAAGAGAGCTGAAACTGACATTTTGAAAGCAAAATGAAGCACACACATTAGCTGTATTTTAAAATTTGACAAAGAGCATCTTTGTTCTACTCACATGATTAGTTGTCATTTGTGCATGTGTAACACATTTTTTTAAGTGAAAACTCTCCACTCATTTCATGATGGTGTGTAAGGGTCAATTGTGGTAACAGTAACTCAAATTTTGTCTTTTTGAGCAATAAACAGAGTTTAAGAACCAAGAGAGCAATTCAACTGCAATAACCAACATTCTCTAATTTTTGGCTAAAGAGGCTTTAAGATTAAGAATCTCCTGATTTGCCTCACAGAAAATGCTCCAAAATATCATTATCAGTCACTCACTACCACATACTTACTCTCTGAAAATAAAATTCATTTGGTGGGCCTGCATGCATCATAGTTTTTAGTCTCCATGTCTTTACTTACGCTCTCACGTCTAGAATGCTTTACCCACACAGACACACACACACACACACACACACACACACACACACAACCCTTCAGGATTCAATGTGTCCTGATCTAACCTGGAATATATCTTTGCTTTCTTCTTCCATTTGAATCATGAGGAATTTTTAAAATATCTTATGGCTAAGACCACATCCTAGATAAATTAAGCTGGGGTGGGATCCATGTAGGAGTATTTTTTAAAGCTACCCAGGTGATTCAACCATAGAGCCAAGGCTGAGACACACCACAACAGGGTTTTAGCTAACGCTTCTTCCTAACAGCAGCAATCCATCTCCTGCATACATCCCCCACATTGCACTGCCACATTTGTCATAACTTTCATTTGCTCTTGCTCAAACAATTTCTCTCTTCCTTGGCCATAGATTACTATGAGCGCAGAGTCAAGTGTTTTGTTGAAATCCAAGTCCTGAATGATTTGGTCATTATTTTATTAAACTTCTAAATTTTTAAAAAAAATAACACCTGACAATCCTAAATTACATGAGATTTTTCTACATTCAGCAAAACTTCCATACATATTAAATATTTTTCTTTCTATGAAAATTATAGGCATTTCTACTAAATGCTAAATATAGACATAACATAGCCCATCTCAGCCATTTTTAAAGTCAACTTGTTCTATAGGCAAACTGTTTTTTCATGCATATGTAAATGCATGCTACTATATTTTATACCCCTCATCATGCCATCCAAATGCCCTAGAAAATGACAGTTAACACGAAAGTCCCAAACAATATCCACATCACTTTTTTAAATCTTCACCTGAGGATGTGTTTATTAATTTTAGAGAGAGAGGAGGGGTGAAAGAAAGAGAGAAAAAGAAAGGACGAGGCATCTATGTGAGAAAAACATCAACCGGGGTTGCCTCCCTCACGTACCCCAACTGGGACCAAACCCATAGCCGTTTGGCACTCAGGACAACGCTCTAACCAACTGAGCCTCCCAGCAAGGGTCACATCACTTTTTAAATGATTCATTTCACATACAAACTCAGTATTTTGAAAAGAAATAAATTTATTTCTCTTAGTGATTTCTCTTGATAGATAATGATGAACATACCACAAAAGCCAAGCATTTTTCCAAATACTCCTGTTCTTAGGGAAATTGCTATACAAAGAGTCAGGACCCCTAAATGATCACCCTAGTTCAACATAGTCTATGACTTCGGGCCATGCTTTTGCCTTTCCCAGGACACTGTTTCTTAAATACTATATAAAATGAAGATGAGGCTACAGGTTGGAATTCCTAAGAATGTTGTAAAAAGTCAACAAGATAGATGTGTTTGCTTCCTACAGAAGACAGGTAGATATACAATCAAGAGGAAACCAAAGACAATTTAATAAAAGGTCTGTTTGCAAATGTGTGTGCAACACAAAGAAATCAGCAGGGCTGGTAAATCACCTAAGGGTTAATTAAAATAAGAATGAGTTACTACCCTTAGCCTTGAGGGGACTAGGGAGAGAATTTTTTCTAGAACCTGATGAGAGCTCTACCTGTGGAAGAGGGTCTGCAATTGGAACTGTGGAGAGAAACACAGCCATTGTCCAATCATAACTTGCCATGCAAAAGCAGAGGATAAACACCTTGCTCTCTCTCTCCTCCCCTCCTCTGATCATCTAACAACCCAGCCACACTTCGGAAGGGAGCTTCAGTGATGCATCTTGAAGAGGTCACCATAAGGCAAACAGAACAGGATGGAGAGAAGTGAAATGATCTTGCGGGGCAGTTAGAGAAGAGTGGGCACAAAGTGAAAGCTATTTTAACCTCATGAATTTGGTCAATTTTTAAAAAATATTAAATGAGAATATGACAGTGAAACTATCATTATGTATGATACTGTAATAGTGGTTAAATGTCTTTACACATTTGTCAAACTCCTTAGAATGTGCAACGCAGTGAGCACTAAGGTAAACTATAGTCTTTTGTTAATAATAATGTAGCAATATTGGCTCACCAATTGTAACAAATATACCACACTAATGTATGATATTAAAAATAGGAGAAATGAGTGGGATGTAGGTAAGGAGTACAAGGAAACTGTACTTTTTGCTCAATTTTTTTGTAAATTTAAGTGCACTTCAAAAAAGTTAAGTCGACTGATTTTTTAAAAAGCACTCTTTTCATGACCAACATCCACTGAAAATGTTAAGTCTTCCCAAGAAAATCAGATAACAATGGTATAACTACCCTGTGACACTGAGTTACAAGAGGCTAAGTCCCAGGATTGGAGAAGCAGACATACACCTGGGAAACCTCCAACTGCAAAGAGTTCGTAGGGCCTTCCCTTTCTGAATCACTATTTGCCCACTCCTTGTTTTGCTAATTAGAAAGACAAAATGTGGTTTTGCTTCTCACTGAAAACTCTTTTTTTGACATTTAAAAAATTATCTCAAATCATTGACAATTTTATTTAATCTCTTTAATAACACATTTCTATATGATTATTAATGTTTGTTTTCACACTCATTAACATTCAAGCTGGCTGATAAATTGTGGGTGTCCCATTTCCTCTGATCATCTTTCTGCATCTTGTTCTCTGTCAGCGTTTCAGGGAGAGGTGCTTCTTTTCCTCTCTTCTCCATAGCTTCGATTCTGTGGTGGTTGTTTCTCTTACACAAGCTTTCACTACAACTCTGATGTCACAGATGCACTGCACAAGCTTTCACTACAACTCTGATGTCACAGATGCACTGCCCATCAACTTTACTTATGGCATGAAGTAGCTTTGCACATCATATTTACTATTTCAGTAAATAAACACACAGTTTTAAAAGTGTTTGTTTCCTGAGCAAACCCTGTGTGTATACTCACATGCAGAAGTATAAACAGTACCTAATCTATTAATGGTCATATAAACCAGATAGCTAAGTATCACATAAAATATTTTATTTAAATATACTTAAATATTTTTATTTAAATATATTCTTTTAATAATGTACAGTATTCTATATGATCATTGTTCTTGGAGTAATTTTTTGGTTAAAAATAAACAACTTTGCTTTTATAGTATTTTACATATAAAACCTCTTTGCCTTTGAAGAGATTAGAAACATAATTTGGAAATATTTTCATGATGTAGCCATCTCATGCTGATAATTTCTTTTACTGAAATATAGAATTTAATAATGCATTCATGTAATTTATGATTTTTAAGCAACCCTCCTGATAATTCTTCACCAAGATAAAAAAGAAAAAATATTTGGGAGGTTAAAAAAAACAGTGAATATTAAATTTAACATCAGATTTATTGTTTAACTTTAGTTTATTTCAACATGATTTACAATATTCTTATAGTAGGTGGTCTGAAATGCATGCAACACACCGAAATAATGAAATTTATACATTATACAACAATCAAAAAGGTTTTTTGGGGGGTATGACACACAGGACCATAGGCATTTGTGAAATCCTGTTAGTGTTTTCTTTTTTTTGACTTATTACTTTTTATTTTTTCATTGTTGACACTATTGCATACATCCCCTATTTCACCCACTCTTCTCCAGTGCACCCATCCCCAAGCCCCCGTCCCTGGGCCTTCACCACATTGTTTTCTGTGTCCATGGGCTATGCATATGTGCATGTATGTTCTTCGGCTAATCTCTTCCAGTCTCACCCAATCTCCTCCCCTCTGAGACCTGTCAGTCTGTTCCATGTATCTATGCCTCCAGTTTTATTTTGTTCATTAGATTCCACATATGAGTAAGATCATATGGTGTTTGAATTTCTCTGACTGGTTTATTTCTCTTAGCATTATAATGTCTAGGTTCATTCATGTTGCCACAAAGGGTAAGAGTTCCTTATTTTTTACAGCCACATAGTGTGTAAATGTACCACAGCATTTTTTATCCACTCACCTGCTGATGGGTGCCTTGGCTGTTTCTAGATTTTTAAAAAAGATTTTATTTATCTATTTTTAGAGAGAAGAGGAGAAAGAGAGGGAGAGAACCATCAATGCATGGTTGCCTCTAGTGCACCCCCAACTGGGGACCTGGCCCACGATGCACCCATATGCCCTAACTGGGAATCAAACCAGTGACCCTTTGGTTCACAGGCCCATGCTCAATCCACTGAGCTACTCCAGCCAGGTGTTTCTAGATTTTTCCTATTGTAAATAATGCTGCTATGAACATCAAGGTGTACATATTTTTCTGACTGATGTTTTAGGAATCTTAGGATATATTCCCAGCAGTAGAATTGCTGGGTCAAACAGCAGTTTTAATTTTAGTTTTCTGAGGAAACTCCATATTGTTTTCCAGTGGCTGCACCAGTCTGCAGCAATGTTCTCTTAAAAGATATTTTACATTTTAAGCACAAATGTATTGGTTATTTAAAATTAGATTAGAAAATAAAATCAAGCCCTGGCTGGCGTAGCTCAGTGGATTGAGCGCGGGCTGTGAACCAAAGTGTCACAGGTTCAATTCCCAGTCAGGGTACATGCCTAGGTTGCAGACCATGACCCCCAGCAACCGCACATTGATGTTTCTCTCTCTCTCTCTTTCTCCCTCCCTTCCCTCTCTAAAAATAAATAAATAAAATCTTATAAAAAATAAAATAAAATCATATAGCAACCTATGTTTAAAAAACTTTTTAAACACTAGACTCAGTGTCTAAAAGTAGATCCTTATAAATGACAGTAGAATTTAGAAGTCCTGATACCACTAGCTATAGGAACAAGTGTGGTTTTAGAGAATACATAGCCAGCTATCTCATTTCTAGAGCATTGGTACTCGTATCCTTTCTCTCCTTCTCCTACTCTCTTAATAATATTCACTGCTTAAGCCCAAACACCCTGAATTCCTGCCTCAGAGGAGGGGTCAAATAAATGTTCTCCAACTGGTCTGACTTTTGTACTCAGGGGTTGGTTGCAGGCAATAAGGAGCAAAAGAGTCCCCAGCCCTCAAGCTTCTGTGGTCTCACCCTGACTGCTGAGCTGCTGTCTCCAAAGAGATTCAGCATAAATAGTGGCAGTTCACATAGTTTATGGCTTTAATGATAAGACTAAGTTATTAGTCACAGAGCAATTTTACAAATGTGTTTCCATACCTCCTTTTTGCTCACTCATGTGCACTAAAGGCAAACATTGTAGGGATATAAATGCCTTTCTTTCTGGTCTTATCGGTATTGTTTGTGTGCACACCCTAGCCCTGGGAAGACTGAGGAGCAAACTCTCACGCAGAGACACAGAGTGCTTTCTAGTTCTCAGCTGCAGCTGTTGTTGGCGGTGCCTGCTGTGTTTCACAAGTGTTTTTCTCATCCATATCTGTGCAGTTACTTTTCTTGAAAAACCTTACCCCAAACACTGAGCTTGTTTTATCCAACCTCATGACTTCTCAGAAATTCATAACAGAAGAGTTTTAACAAAGAAAAGTAGTGTCTTAACTGTTGAAAAAAAATATATGGGCCCTCTTTTTGAAATAATTAACAATTGTTAAAGAAAATATTTCAAAAACTCAATCCACAATTTACCCTCTGGCTGAAGAAAGGCTGTAATTACAGTTGAGCCTTCTAAGAATTACTTACAGAGTCCCTTATTCTCTAAGGAAGCACATTTTTTGGCTAGGGATATGGATTTTGTCAAATTAGGATGAACAACAACATTTTAGTAGGTAATGGGTTCAGCAACTACTTCACAATTTGTTCTTGGCAAGATCACCAAGGGTCCTGGGGTTCTGTAACACCCTGGGAAAACATTTAAGGGGAAGAAGGCAGGATGCAGCCTGGAAACAGATTACAGTTCCCTCAAGCGAGGACAGGAATGTCTCCTCCTGGTAGCCAATGTTTGTATTTGTTCCTGTAGGTCTTGAAAAATAATGAACAGTGACTTCCAGTGGCAGTTTTGAAAATGCATCAATAGCTTTATTTTCCCCAATAAGGGAAACAAAAAGGAAAGAGGAAAAATTAATTTAGACCTAAAAATGTATACATAAAAAAGTAGGGGAAAATGTGCCTATCTTTGACAGCTTATAACTAAATTATAAGCTTAACCACCAGCAACAAAACACATTATATAAAATAGCAGAATAAAAGGAGAGGGAAATAATTTAGTATATATATTATATGTATAATATATATATACACACACACATTCACATATACAAGTTATCCTCAAAAATCTTAGTGAGGTTTCATTTTTTAATAAATTTAGAAATATAAATACTACAAACTAAAAAACAAAACATTATTTCAAAACTTAAGATTTTGACACTTTTTTAGTTTCATCAAAACTAAATGTTGAACTATACATTTTTAATTTTAACTTCTTGTTTCAATCAGCATTTGCCATCATCTATATATGTAAACAAAGCAAAGATGCAAATACACATAACAACAAGTCACGAAGCCATACATAGTTGGGTTTTGTAATTTCCTTCTTCCAGTACTCAGTTCTTGTTCCATGTTTCTCTACAAGCATTTCTGAGCTGGTTGTTGTTCTTTACCTGGATGGGTGACCCAAATGTTATTTCTGAGTTGTTATTAATAGTAACAACAGCAGCAGTAACAGTGGGAATACAAGGAATGCCCCAGAATACACAATAAACAGCCTCATTTCTCCTTGCTAATCAGAATCAATTATCCAGAAGTTCAACTCCTGCTTTGCCCTGTAAATGGAAAGGGGAGCTCAAAATGTTTCAGTGGATTTTTCAACTTTCAGTTCAATAGGACCTTTTTTGTGATAACTAAACTCACCATCCAGCAGAGAGCAAAGTTACAGGAATGGGACACAAAACTCTAGTGACTTCTTCACTGAGGTAACAGGGAAAGGGCCACTCCCATGCTGATGTTATTGTAGAAAGAGAATTATGTTTTAGTTCCTGTTGCTGTTAGTCGCTATCAGAATATATACTACATCTTGTTGGGTAGCACCTCAAACTTACAAGTTTTTATTTGCACATTTGCACTGTGCTGTCCTCCCAGGAGGTAATGGACTATTTCTTCAATGGGACATTGTGCCATTCCATCAGGACCGTGGCTTCTGGATGATGTGGGACATGGTGAGACCAGTAAGTCTCATGGACGTGAGTCACTGCTTTTGCTGTAAAATAAGATTTTTGGTCAAAAGCCATATTATGTGGGATAGCAATATGAAGAATAAAGTATTCAAATACACCGGTGGTGAGGCTGGCAGAAGCATTATGGGGGAGGAAATATAATTCATAGCCAAAGTAAGTAGATTTTCTGAAAGGAATAATTTTTTTTTTCCTTCCAGGATGGCAGGGGTCCAATATAATCATTCTGTCACTGAATGGCTTACTAGTCCCACCAGGAAATGATGCTATATTGGGGGCTTAGGATTGGTCTGTGCTGTTTTTGGTTGGTTAGACAAACCACAGTGGTATATGCCATATGAGCTTTGGGGAGATTCCAGCCTTATTCTAGTGGTTTTGTTCATGAGTCCAATGACCAAACACTGAAGTTGCTAAGAAACAAGGCAAACTGAATTCCACAGAATGAGTTGTACCCAAATATTATAGATAGCTCTCTTTGAAATGCTTGCATGAGCATTCATATACACTTTGCCTAGCCTTCTGAACTGTCAAGACCTCCATCTTATTTAGGTCTGTAATTATCCAGGCTATCCATTAGTCTTTGCTCATCCATCTGTACCTCTGGCCATTGTCCCCACAAGGTAAAGTTAAAAATGTGCTTCTTAAAATTCTATCCACTGAGAAGGTGTTTATCCTCACTATCTTTCTATGACACTCCTCAATGGGGCTGTAATATTCTTATAATTTACTTTCAACTGGTAGCAGCCTATATCATCCAGAACAACCTCTAAACCAAACCTGTGATTTTTTCTGCTCAGACAGCTGGTGATAGAAAACTATTTCCCAGATGTTCACATGTTAGAGTTGAAGGAAAAGTGACAGTAAAGCAGAGATAGATGCTTTAGAAGCTTGAGTCACCTGCTCATGCAAGTTTCTTGTGCTTTCATGACCAGTTTATATGTAATTTCATGTATATCACTTCTGTTTGATGATAGAGTGATGCATAACAACCAGGTTGTGATGGGAAACTTAGGTAGCATGGTCCATTGATATCCACAGTGAGTCATTCCATCACTCGCAAGGCTGAAAAGCAAGCCAGGGACTATTTCTTAAGAGAAGAACATTAACTGTACTTCTTTAAAAAAAATCCCTAAGGATAGGTGCTATCACATACTTCTTAGGTCTTGCCCAAGGTGCTATGGAGAAAACTGTCTTCCATGGATATCTTGAGCACTGACAGAATTTTCTGGTTCATTGTAGTGACTCAGTTCAGGCCTCTGATCATGAAACCTAGAGTTTTTACTAAGCATGCAGATCAAGTGTATATTATAAAAATCAGGTAAAATTTAGTAGACTGATCAACTACCAAGACCTAGACTTCCAGTCAAGCTACTCTGTTGCACTCTGACCTTTAAAGTAATTGCACCTCCTTGTACCTAGGAGTTAAATGATGCCACCTGGCTTTTATCATTTTGAGATCCCTTCACCCTTTAAACCCAGGGAGTCCTTTTCAGTGGCACTATCTCACACAGTCTACCCCAGCCTGCAAAGAGCAGCTGCCACCATGCTTTCCAAAGATGCTAATATTACCTTCATCAGGATTGCTCAAAGCTTTAATGAAAGAAGTATTCTTTGCACTCTCCTCATAACACAGTAAGGGCACATTTGGGATACTTTCCCATGATTAATGCTCTCCAACATTTTTATTTCCTTAAGCTTTTAGAAACATTAGTCTACGCTATACTAAGGAAATCTTGGCACCTCATACTTACTTAATGTAGGTCATTGAAATGTTCAGATGTAAGTCAACAGATTGGGCTAATTGTGAGAGTCACTCTTAGCTGCTTGTGGTAACCAGTATGTCTGGTAAGGACAACCATTCAGTAATCTAGTCATACACATAATTATTTTTTTGTCCTGTTGTAAAACCCTTAGAATTATTTTTACCAACATTACACCATTCCTTCCCATTTTTGTGAATATAAATTTGGAAAATATTGCTTTTGTTTCAGTGAGTGTGCCACCTCCTTGTGGATTAGACTTTGTAATTGTCCCCAGCATCCTCTGCTCAGCCTCCAATTACAAATCTGGAAGCAATGGTAAATGGCAGGGGTGGGTCTGAACAGAATCCCCGTTGTCTTACAAAGGAATGCTCACTGAGGTACTTAGAATCATCAGGCAAAGTAAGGCTAACGTCCCCAGACAGGAGAGGATGGGTTACTTCTGACGGAAAGTAAGGATTAGTGGAAGTAAGCATTTTAAACCCCTCAGATTCATTGGAATCCATTGAAAAGTTCCTATTCCAAGTCTTAGACTTCTACTTTATTCTAATCAATATCCCAGCTTTTACATAAGAGATAAAATATTTGCCTTATAAATCTGCAGCAAACAAAATCAAATCTTATTTTAGGTTTTGTAGTTTGTAGCTCTGTATCTATAAGTTACTAAAAATATTTTTAAGAACAATCACAGAAAAATTTTGCTTCTGTGTGCCATTAAGTTGTCATCAATAAACACTGTATTTCTTATTGGCAATTTACCCCCCACCCTTTGGACTACCAGTATTCTATTTTTCACTTATGATGAAGTCACATGGCTTCCAATGACCAGTCTCAAATTTCCACCTGTGAGTCTATTTCCCAGATCCATGTTCTTATGTAAATTGTATCAGATGTGGTTTAGTCAGAAAAATAAAAAGCACACTAAGTGTGATAACTAGGAAAATATTTAACAGAAGGAATTAGAACCTTACAAAACAAACTGAAAATCTGGGTTGGGGGAGGTAGCAAAGATCTGTTAGATTCAAGAAATCATGAAGTGAGATGTTGCAAGAAACTAGTTCATATTTCCTCAGCTACCTTCAGCATCAAAGTGGGTGACCCAACAGCAAGACAGTCAGAAAATGCTGGAAAAATATTCGTTTGTTCTTTTATAGTCTCATAAACTTATTTATTACTGCTCATTTAATAATGGTGCTTCCTTCTGTCTTCTTTTTAGAAGACTTATCCTTGGGTCTCTCCGGCTTCTGCACCTCTTGAACATGAAGACGCTAACTGAATCTCCTGCAGACTATCTTTTCAGGAATGTTTATGTAACAACTTGCCTTGGAAGAAAGAGATAGTGTCTCCCTCCAGGGAAAATGCTGGACAGGATTACTGCTTGTTTTAAAAGACTCAGGTGCCCTAAACTTAAGGTTCCTCTCCTATAACCCCAACCCACTGCATGTGTGGCTATCACACAATCCTCCGTGCATTGTCCTTTGGGATTTGTTGGGAACTCGGCCTACAACCCAGACATGTGCCCTGACTGGGAACCTAAACAGCAATGTCTTGGTTCATAGGCCGGCGCTCAATCCACTGAGACACACCAGGCAAGCCAGGGATTTTGTATCTTGCAAAACCAATGCAAATGCTGATTTTCTGTCTCCTACTGTTGCTCTGAATAAAAGAATGTTCATGTTTTCTACCAGCTTTCATAAAACAGTGACAGACTACTTTGTTAACCTGCAAGTTGGGTAAAATTTCAGATCCCTTCAGTTCTTGATGCTAAATTTCTTATCTCTCAGGCTACAATACATTAAAAAAACACTGAAACAAGCAAAGATCAATGAATGTTGGCTGTCTGATTTCTCACTAAATAATCATCCAACAGTTTTTTTAAAATACAAATGTAAAAAATACTTCAAATTTTGTTTTTAGTTCATTTTTATGCCTTATTAATTTCATCTTTTATCTCTGTTAAATCCTCACTTGTACATTCTCATTCACAATGTCTCATTTATGTATCTATTGAACAATTGAATTCTTGCTCTCTACGAGGCTTTGAGTTTAAACTCACAAGCAACACAGTCATTGTTTCTATTCCACTGGGATTTTTTTTCTAACTCCTTAAGTTAAATGTTCATTATGTTCACTTATTTTAAAAGCAGTTATAGCTTTAATTTCATTTCATATTTTTAATTTGAAGTATCCTTATTTTCATAAATTTTTGAGGTTTTTTATAATTTAATTTTTCTTTTAAGCAACAATTGATGTGTTTTTGTGATTGTCTCCTTTAACTTTTAAATGCCAAAGGTATTAGCCCATAATGCTTATTATGCAAAATGTAAAAAAATAAAGGACAGGGTCTGAAATAACACAGTAAAAAAGAATTGATTCAAAGAATAGTATACATCAAAATACATAATGTTTGGGAATAGATATTTTTAGAACTCTTCTTACCCTAGTTCTGTAAGATGTCTTGTTTCTCCTTTTCTCAACATTCTTTGGAATTTAAGTTGGTAGAGTTTCTAGTGGGCAATTTAGTAGCATGAACAAAAAAATGTTAAACATTTTCATATTATTTGATCAAGAAATTCTATTTCTAATACCATATTATAAAGAAATAATTGTATGTGTTCATGATGATATATTTGGGATAATAGTTGTAAAATTATTTCATTAGTGAAAAATTAAGAACAACCCTAATGCCTATTAATAGTACTTGAGTAAAATCTGATAAACCTACATATTAAAATTCTATATGTCATTAAGAAAAAGACTTAAAAGCCCTGGCTGACGTAGTTCAGTGGATTGAGCATGGGCTGTGAACCAAAGTGTTGCAGGTTTGATTCCCAGTCAGGGTACATGCCTGGGTTGCCGGCCATGTCCCCAGTGGGGGCCACGTGAGAGGCAACCACACAGTGATGTTTCTCTCTCTTTCTCTCCCTCCTTCCTTCTCTAAAAGTAAATAAATAAAATCTTTTAAAAAAAGAAGAAAAAAGAAAAAGACTTAAATATATGTTAACAAGGAATGGAATAGTTGCTTGATAGAGGATCTAGTTATGTGAAAGTAGATTTTGTTGTAATTTCCAATTAAACCATGTATATATTTTGTAGTCATGGGTGTATAAGTATGAAATTTACAAAATAGCTATAAGAATGTAAGCTAAAGCATAGGGAATGTAATCAACAATGTTGTAATAACTATCTATGATAAGAAGTAGGTACTTGAAATTATCAAAAGAAACACTTTGGCCCTGGCTGGTGTAGCTCAGTGGACTGAGCACAGGCTGTGAACCAAAGCATCGCAAGTTCGATTCCCAGTCAGGGCACATGCCTGGGTTGCAGGCCACGGACCCCAGCAGCCGCACATTGATGTTTCTCTCTCTCTCTCTATCTCCCTCCCTTCCCTCTCTAAAAATAAATAAATAAAATCTTAAAAAAAAAAAGAAACACTTTGTAACCTATGGGAATGTCTATCCACTGTACTGTACACATGAAATTAATATAAAATAGTGTTGATGCAAACTATAATAGAAAAATAAAATAACAATTTAAAAAGTATGAAAGTTTTATAACAAAATAGTATTAGTTATTTTTCTGGATTTTTTACTATAAGTGATTTTTATTCTTTGGTTTATTTTTTTATTTTCCAAAGGTCATATACTATTTGTGCAATATAAGCAACATTACCAATAATGTCTCTTTTGGTGTATTTTCAGTCTGTAAGTTTCCAGCTGCCACCAATGGAGATAGAGGTAATTAAAAGAGATAGAGCATATGGATATAAATGCTGATAAAAACATGCAGAGACCTCACCAGACAAAGATTTTATTTTTTTAAGAAAACTTCATCCAAGGAAACACCAAGTTCACAAGTAAGATCTCTCATGATGTGCCACCTGTGTTAAATGATCTGAAATTCCTTCAGAGTGCTAAAGTGATGGTACTACAGAATGTTTTACTTTTAACTCATTTAGTGCTAGATTTCAATTATGGGGGGAAGTAGGGTCATGGCGCATCTCAGGAACCAGCTTCACAGAAGAGAGTTATACAATGTGGAAAATAAAATCTGAGTTTTCTCTGTTTCAGTTATATGAGTTAATAAGAGAATAATCTGAGGAAGCTAAACGGATACTGCTAACCTAGGATACACAGTGTAGAAATGGCACAGATATTTCCCTTTCTGAAAGGTAGATTTCCTGTTTTTTGAGAATTTAGGAATTCTTCTAAAGTCTCCATTGTAAATGAGAGTGCCTGACTGGGGTTTTTACCTTTGCACTCTCACCTCCTTACAGCATTATTTCCTTGAATCCTAGTTTTGATTCCTGCTGGGTCAGATTCCACTGGCACCCGTCCATGTATCAGAGACATTATAAACTTTCACATGATTCCAACATTCTCTACATACTTCCTTCATTGGGTCATTGACATTCTCTGCATGGACTTTGGATACTGGCAGGCCACCATTTAATTTCTTTGTGATGAGTGTCCCTCTACCTTCTACCCATAAACCAGCCTTTGTGTTGTAGTTAAACTAATCACAGAAGTCTATCACCAAGATCTCTCTCAAAATCATTCTCATCTCACTATATTTTGGGGGATTAAAGAATATTCTTGGTGGCTTTAAAAAGAACATTAATCTCTTCACATACTATTTATTTGTCCTTCACAGAAAGAATATTAATCTTACATATAATTTTAGAAATAAAAAGTTATATGATACAACTCACTTTCAGCTGAACTCAATCAGTAACCAAAGTTATTAACTGAATGCAAGACAATAGAATATCTGATAGTAGTTATAGTTCCTTTACTTTTGACACCTTTGTTTCTGAAACAACAAAATGTTTTCCACACTCTCTCTCACTCAGTTTTTCAACAATAAAATTATTTCTCCTAAGGAGTCCTGTGGAATCTCTCTCCTTAACTTTTTTATACAGATGATTCCATTTGTCAAAGAAAAACCAGTCAGATAGTAGTGAAAAATAGATTTTACCCAGGAAATATTGCAATAGGAGAAAGAAGACCTCAGGATAGAGCTAGACTCAATTCTAAATATAACAAGGAAAAGCAGGAATTTATAGCCAAACTGCATGTTGGGGAGGGTGCTCAGTGGATGAAAAATGACTCATAAAAAGCAAGAGAGATAGGATTCTGGCTAAGTCAATCTAACAGGGTTCTTGCTGAAGGTGGGCCAAGGCAATCAGATATTATCTGGGGGATGGTGGAGGAGGAGGAATTTGGTCAGATATCACTGGTGATCAGATATCAAGAGTGCCCGATTCTGACTAAGGTGACTTACCAAGATTCTTGCTGAAATTGGGCCCTTGAAGCACACACCCACTGACAGGGCTGAGTCCAGCTCAGAAGAAAAGTTTGGTGAAGGAGGGAATCTTTGTCAGTCTCTCTTTTTGTTCTTATTTCCTTTGAACAATATAAGACCATTTGGTTGCTTTTTGTTCATTAAGGACCAACTGAAGTATGTGGTGGAACTTAGTAGTAGAGGATACTTTCTGAATGGTTCTAGTAGTCAGATGTTTAATAAAGCAGTTTATTTGAAAATAAAAGAATAGTGAAGATTGGTAGTTGGAAACCCAGTTTCTGAGTCCAGAATATAGCCAATGGAGAAGGTTTCTAGATGCTGGGCTTGAGATGGTGGTAGCAACCTAATAGCTTGCCTGGTTTACAGTTTGAATGTCTTTGGCAATGACACTGGGTGTTCCAGTGAACTTTCAGAGTTGCCCACCTAGCAGCAGACATGAAGGTCACACATATATGATTTGTGTGGTGATTTTCTTGAAGTTATAATCAAGTCTTCAGTTTCAGCTTCCAAGCCTTTAAGAAAAGAGAAGGAAAAGGGCAGTTTTGATTCTCAGTAACATCAAGTCATGGCAGTTGGAGAAGAATGAGAAATGTTAGTTTGAAGAGCTATAATCAGATATCAGAGAAAACTAGAAGAATTGAGAACCCACAAGGGTACACTATAGATTTCTCATTGAAACAAAATTTCTCATGCCTATCTTTATTCTTGTATATAAAATAAATCTAATCTCATTAGATTTGTTCTGAGTATTTATATAAGTGCAGCAAGAAAAGTGCTTGGACACAGAAGCCTTTTTGAGTTTGCTTTGCTGTAGTTTTTTTTGTAAGGAATCTCGGGTAAGATTTTTAAATGCCTCTCAAGGTTAGGAAGCCAATCCAAGAACTCTGATTGACTTGAAAAGAACGCCCCAAAAGAGCCAAAAGCTATTCACTGGAAAATTTGGCAGGCAAACTTGACAACAAAAGCTTAATTTAGGATGGGTGATGCCCTCCCTAATTTCTGGGAGAGTTCAAGGGGCCTACAGTAAGAGAAACTGGGGAAAGGACTGGAGCAGTCGAACTTCATGAACTTTCAAAACTGACTGTCAGACTTTGCTTCCCAACAGGGCTGTAAGCTGAAAGAAACTGCCTGGGATAGGAATAAAAATTGATTAGTCCAGGGACAAAAGAGATGAAGGAAGAAGAAGGTTTAAAAGGTGGAGTGGAAACACTGAGCGTGTGTGGGCTTTTTGAACTCTACAGCCTGCTGTAGAGTAGGGTTCAGCTGGGTAGCTGAACCGTGAGTGTCAGGGTCTACGGTACTTTCATTTTGATCTTGTCAGGCTCCCCAGAATGTTCTCTTCCAATCTGTCACCTGGAAGGTAGAGTTCTGGGAGTTCAGTGGAGAAAAAGTCTGGGGACTTAGCCCAGCCTATAACATGCCATCTGGCCACTTTCTATGTGAATCCAACGTGGTCATTTGTGCCAGTTGATCCCCATTCCAAAGACCCCCAGTCTTAACCTTTTCCAAGAAATAAATCCTTTATATTCAGTCTACTGGGTTAGTGGGGAAGAAGAATTAGATATCCAACTGCCTTGCAAGCTGTTTCCCCTATCTTCCCTCATTTGAGCTTCTCTCCCTTCCCTCCCAGCTCCACAGCCACAAGGCATGTAGCCTATTCCTAACACTTTTGGTAACTCTCTGTTTTACACCAGCAAGTTTCTCAGATCTTTCAGATCACTGCTGCCTTAGGATTCTTCTTTCTCAGGTCTGCTCAGTAAGTGAACCACAGTCCATCTGTTTTCCAGCTTGCAAAATGCATGCTTGTTGGCTTAGTAAATGTCACAAATTGCCAGAACTATAAATCTCAGTTCTTTTATCTGTTATGGTGCTTAAGATCTCATGTTCCTCTGAGATCTTCTATTGACCACTTGAGAGTATATTCCTAGGAGTACGTCCAAGTTGTATGCAGCACACTGGGACTGCCACAAAAGGGTTCTAGGTGTGCCATGAAGTACAGATCACTTTAGTCTTAGGGTAGTTAGGCAGGACCTGGAATGTTCCCCAGAGATCCAGACTTTTCTTCTTGAGGTCTACAGACAATGGCCCAGGCAAACCAAGCCTGGCAGTGTGCCTAAAGTTCTCCCAAGCAGTGAACACATGAAACATGCAGTATTTACTGCTACAGAATAAGAAGGAAATTGTCTACCATACAGGGTGTTGTGTGTCCCGGGAGTCCAAAGAGCATGGTACACAGTCCAAGGTTGAGGTAGGATCTAAAATTGTCCTCACATACATCTAGGGATTCTGTTCATTTTGCAACCCAGGTACATTTTTAGAAGCATATGAAATATATGTATACTCTCTGCAAATGAAAGATTCACTATTATTTGAAAATTCTTGACTTGAAAAACTTCAAGTGGATTTGAAATCTATTACAATTATAAGAAATTTATTATTACATTATTACTGAAATAAAGAATATATAAGATCCATTAAATATAATTTCAATAGTCCCAAGTTCTGAAATTGTCTTAAAATGTGTTAATTTTTTTATACCTGTAAGAACAAAGAATTTCTTTGATGGTGACTATCAAAAATTGCAAATAATCATCAGTAAAAGGTCTTGACTAAAAGCCCTTTTGAGCAAAATAAAACTTATTTTTAAAGTATATTTTAACAGATATAAGTTCAAATGTCTGATTGTAGGGTAAGTGGAGGCAGTCTCGCTTCCTCACCCAGGTGTTTGGGTAACTAAAGAAAGCAGTGTTCCCATAGCCTTGGAGGGGTCTGATAACCGGTGTTCTCACAGCCTTGAGACTGGGTCCGATAAACTCTTCCCATACCATAAAGTGGGCTTGCATGAGCAAAATTATGTTATGTTATGTTATATAATTTCTGGCATCTGGCTGGCTTTGTTCCTCTCTAGCACTTAAACAGTTAGGGACTCCCTGCTGGGGGCAAAGATGATGAGAGACACTAAAGGGGACAGGTGCCACAATGGGTGCCATGCTGGGGAGCAAGGGCCATGACATGAGACATGCAGATAGACACGCAGCTTGCAGCATGTGTGGCTCACCCACCCGTGAATAAAGGCATGCCAGACATCCCAATGGCTCCATGAATATTCTTCCATCTGCACAAATATCATGAACCTGCCTGGCCCTGAATGGTGGCAACACACTCATAAAAGTTTTCAACAGATATTATTTACAAATCCCTCCTTATCTACAGGTTATATATTCTAAGACTACCAGTGGATGTCTGAAACCATGCATAATACCAAACCCTATACTGTGCTTTTCTCTATATGTATCAATACACACATTTTCACTTAAAATAAGTACTTTACAGCTTCTCTTTGGCCTATCCTAATTGCCATTATCACCTCTCTAGTGCTTGAAGCTATTGTTAAGGAAAATGAAGTTTACTTGAACCCAAGCACTGTAGTACTTACTGCAACACTGATCTGATAACCACATCAGGCTACTAAGTGGCTCACAGATGGGAGTGTATGCAGTGTGTATACACTAGACAGGAGGAAATGAACGTCCCAGAATGGCGGAGGTGAAACAGTTGACGCCAAGTTTCACCATCTGACTCAGAGCAGTACGCAACTTAAAACTTATGAATTGTTTATTTCTTGAATTTTCTATTTTATGTTGTTGGATCATGGTTGACCATGGGTAGCTAAAACTGAGAAAAGCAAAACTGCAGATAAAGGGGGGACTTCTGTACTTCCCTGCCAGGGAAATACACGCCTGTACTTCTGTACATGCCTGCCAGGAGGGAAGGTAACTTTGGATGAAGCACAGTGTGATAAGTCCCAAGTGCCCTCCGCACCAGTTTGGGGACAGGTGAGTCAGGCCTGCATGGGCACTGCACTGCAGAACATGCTGCTGTAAGTGCTCGGGAGCACTGCTGAGTCATCACAGAAACCATCTTTATTTTCCACCAAGAAACATTCATTTGGATACTTTACACAGGGCCTACTTTTTCTTGAATACTCTTTACATCTGAATTTTCATCAGTCTTGTGGGTGATAGAACTATGTTTTTCACAGCACTGAGTACTATCTAATAGTATAAATTAATTTGTATGTTATCACATCTTTGTTGCTATCATTATAAAGTAAAAACTTGAAAGGATGTTGACAGCTCCACTTACTGTCTCTCTAACACGAAAAATCACTGACTGGCATGCAGCAAGTACTCAATAAATACTCACTAAAGAAGCAATAAAATAAATAAATAAATAAATAAATAAATAAATAAATGTACTCCTTCTCTTTCTCTTATTATTTTTTAAATCTTTGCATTCTGCTTCTCACTGTCTTATTCTGCTGTAAAATGCATCTGAATGGTAATGCCACAAAACTAATCCCCATGACTTCCTGGACATCAAAGGAGTTCACACATTCTTAAAAAAAACCACCTATGAGTGGTCCTGTCCAAGAATTCACTGTTTACATTTCAAGAAACATCATTTCCTTAACTTTAGTCTCTAATTACCTTAAAATTTTTAAAGTGTTTTTGTATTATAATTCATATATAAGAATGGAATTATCATTTTACTGAAAATAAGTTCCCTATGTCCATACATTTTTCAATGTGCAACTGTTATCTTCTCTTGAGCGTGTTCAGAACTGAGGAACACGGACTTGGAGACATTTTCCATCTCTTATCTCTTTCAGCATGTTGTCCCACTCTGATAATTCTCAACCTTTCTTAGCACAGTTATAAATTTCTCTTTTGGGTGCTGATAACTTATCTGAAAATGCTATAGTACATTTCATATCTTCTGAATAGACTTTTGCTATTATTCTGTTTAAAAATTATTTCATCTACTTTTACTCTATTGCTAGAGATAAATGATCACAACTGTTTAATTTTTTGGCCCTGTTTTCAGTCAGACCATCTGATTGAGCTTCTTTCTTCGGTTTTAAAATGTTTCAATTTTTTTTCATTTTTTTCAATTTTTCTCTTCTAATCATCTGATTGGTTATTAACTCCAGACCTCTTTGTTTTTTTCATGCCCCATGATACTTAGCCATGGCAAATATTATGAAACTGGAGACATATTTCATGGACAACTTTTCAATAATACAGCTCTTAGGCATCCCCAATACAGAAAACACATTACTTCAGATTGACTAAAGATATTTCTGTTAGCAAATGAATTACTTTGTTTTCTGAATTTTTCTTTATGTCTTAATGTTCTTGGCCATATGTCAAAAATCATCACTTGCATACAATTTTCATTTCCTCCCTTCCACAAGGTTAATAATCTTTCAGAAACACTGCTTTTTGTTGCTGTTATTTTTACGAGCTTTGTTTCAAATACAGTCACAGTGACATTTCCACTGTTTCAAACAATTTAATTCAATCAAACTGCTATGTAGTTAAGTACCACTTATAGGAGTTCCTATCCTTTTAGTGCTCAATGTTTTAATGTTGATCTGTCTGTAAATATATTTATAATAAAGTATCATCTAGGTATGTCTCTGTCCTGATTGTGTTGAGATTTTCCTTTTATTTGCCCATAAGTTTTTCTGTATGTTTTTCTATCTCACAGCTTTTACTTTTTTTTTGTTTGCTTACTTTCAAGTATTATGGAGTTTCACACTCTTAAAAATTGCTCATTAACTGCAATACATAATAATTATTAACATTTAATACTATATTTCAAATATTGTTCCCAGTTTGTCATTCATCCCATCATTTCACTTAGTCTTTTTAAACTCCTTACAAAATATTATTATGATCAATTTTTGAGTGGGAAAACTAAAATCAGATTGGTTAAGCACGTGTCTATCATCAAACAATCAGTACATTGGGAAATCTGATGTAAATCTTGGGTTGTCTGTGATATTTCACTTCCTCACATGTGTGCTCTTTAATATATTGACTTGTTTCTGCATTAAAGTCCCAAATCCATAATATCATTGGGTTTGTAATTCCTATAACTGTCAAAATTTATGAGTAAATTATGTTATTAAATGTTAATGCAGTGACTGCTGGAGATATAAATCTTTTGTAGCTTTGCCCCATGCAAATCTCCTCAGTGTTGTGTGATAAGGGGTAGAAGGTGATTTGGAGGTAATCTTCTGGGGGCAGAATGCTTTTTGAAAAATGCTTTATATTACTTTACCAGATTATAAGCAAATTCCCCAAAATAAAGAAATCACTTGCTCTTCAAGCTAAGCATACTCCAGTTTAGTAACATAAGTTAACTTACCAGTTCACAATCTCATGTCCTCTCTGTATGAGATATTAATTCTCTACTGTCATCACACTTGCTTTAAAAAATTCTGTAATCAGTCTTTATTTACCAAGTTTCACGTATTCAGAGCAACTTTCCCAATGTCTTTTTGAACTCCGGCCCAATATTAACATGTTTATTCAAGGTGCTTTGTGCATACAAGATTCTACAAACTCTGATTTCAATATACAACATTTCTGGTAAAATAATAACTTCTTCCACATTTGCAATAAACATTGAAAATAAGGCAGAATAATTAAAGTAAATGAAATGGAAAAGAAGCACTGGAAATTTTGATTGGGCATGGGAATGTTATTAGGTTTATGTGGAAAAAGGAAACAAATGAGAATTATACATCATATTAAGGAGTGCATTACACTATAAGATATTAAAATTTATTTTAAATTTATAATATTTAAACCCAGTGTGGTGTTGACTTAAGAATCAAAGAACAGATAAAAGGATAGCCTGAAAACCAAAATTAGAATGCCAGTATAGTGTAGTAGACCATTCTGCGTGGCATGGGCCCAGCTCCCACTTGGAGATGCACAGGACCCACGCCCATGGATAGGTTCTTCTGTGAGGAATAAGGCCTGCAATGTACCTAGGCCGCTATGAGTCTCGCTTTCTGCTAAAACTCCCTCACCCTGAACAAATGTCCTTTGAGGACATTTACTGCAAACCTCTTAAAAACCATGCTAAACTTTCCAAGGATGAGTGTAACAGGTTCAACTACTTTTGCCTTTTCATTTGCAAATATACCTCTTCTGTGATGTGATTAGCAGCATTGGCTCCTTTGTTTTCTGTAAAAGGTAACCACCTAAAGCAAACCTGTGCATAGTAAATGAGAACCATCATGTAATGGGTGGAGAAACCTAATAAAGGCCTGTCATGCCGGAGGCCGAGGGTTTTTGCTCCTCTTGAGAGAAAAGCCATGCTGTCCCTTTTCCTCCACTGGACTTGATAGTCTGTGTAAATGTCTCATTTCATCCATAGTGAAGTGGTCACTGCAGGCCGGTGTCCATATCAATACAGGACTTAACACAATTCCATAGCAAAACAATGTATTCTTTTTAACATTGTGCTGGGAAAATTACTTATTTTGAAAAAAATTCTCTGTTGGCATTACATCCAAAATATACAGTATTGAAACTTGATGGAAAGTTAAAGATAACAACTTAAACCATGAAATACATATGAATATTTAATATATGGAAGATAATATATTTCTAAAATTAAAAACAATACAATACATATAAGGATAATGAGTTTGTATTTGCCTACTACATAAAAATTTAAATTTTTGATATATCAAGCATTAATATTTCTATATTATTAAAAAATGTATTTATTTTCAGATAATCCCGAAGCTGGAGGCATAGGTGGACGCACCGTACCTCCATGCACAACCAAGATAGGAACAACAACAGTTTAGAGGCCGAATAACATCCAGAACTGACAGAAAATTTATCTGAATGGAAGTCAGACAACCAAGAAGTTGAAATAGACACGTGCATCCAGACCAGCAGGAGGGGCAGAGACGTGCAGCCAGGAGCCGGACAGGAGCGGGTCACAGCTCGGAGAGCAGAGAGAGTTGGATGCATAAGGCATCTGAGGCACGCAAGATCACAGTGGGTGGACCCTGAGTACACAAGTAGCAGCTGGCAGACCCAGTGAGGTGGCGATTGTGGAACAGGGCAGAGCGCGCAACCCAGGAACCCAGAGAAGGGGCTGAGGTCCCACAGAGAATGGAGCAACTGCCATTGTTCCCTCTCGACCCTGCCCCCACATACAACGTCACAATCTAGCAACTGGGGTGCCCAGCCCTAGTGAACACCTAAGGGACTCAAAACAGAGTGAACCAGAAGGAAGAAAGAAACAACCAAACAGGAAGGAATGGAGAAACAAGAATTCAAAAAAACGAGGAGAAGCTTAGGAACCTCCAGGACATCTTTAAATATTCCAACATCCGAATTATAGGGATACCAGAAGGGGAAGAGGAAGTGCAAAAGATTGAAAATGTATTTGAACAAATAACAAAGGAGAATTTCCCCATTCTGGCAAAGGAAATAGACTTCCAGGAAGTTCAGGAAGCTCAGAGAGTCCCAAAGAAGTTGACCTAAGGAGAAACACACCAAGGTATATCATAATTACATTAGCCAAGGTAAAAATAAAGGAGAGAATCCTAGAAGCAGCAAGAGGTAAGGAGACAGTAACCTACAAAGGAGTTCCCATCAGACTGTCAGCTAATTCCTCAAAAGAGACCTTGCAGGCAAGAAGGGGCTAGAAGGTAGTATTCCAAGTCATGAAAGACAAGGACCTATATCCCAGATTGCTCTATCCAGCAAAGCTTTCATTTAGAATGGAAGGACAAAGTGCTTCTCAGATAAGATCAAGTTAAAGGACTTCATCACCACCAAGCCCTTATTATATGAAATGTTAAAGGGACTTATCTAAGAAAAGAAGATAAAAAAACATGTATAGTAAAATGACAGCAAACTCACAATTATTAACAACCACACCTAAAGCAAAACCAAAAGAAACTTAGCAAACAACTAGAACAGGAACAGGACCACGGAAAGGGAGGTCACATGGAGGGTTAGCAATAGGGGAGTGGGAGGAGGAGAGAGGGAGAAAAGGTACAGAAAATAAGTAGCATAGATTGTAGGTTGAAATTAGATAGGGGGAGGTTAAGAATAGTATGAAAAATGTAGAAGCTGAAGAACTTATAAGTATGACACAGGGACATGAACTAAAGGGGGAGACTGTGGGTGGGAGAGGGTGAGCAGGGTGGAGGGAAGTGAAAGGGGGGAAATGGGACAACTGTAATAGCATAATCAATAAAATATATTAAAAATACATTTCTTTTCATATATAAATAATTAATGTATATCTGTAAGTAAGAACTCCAGGTTTATGAACATTTTACAAAAGTCATATAATTAACTAACAGACCTACAAAGGTACAACTTATTATAAATCAAAGAAATATAAATAAAAGAATGCCAATGTAGCATAATAGCTTATTAAATTGACAACAAGAGGATAGAATGACAGTTAGCAAACCAACCACAGTTGACTCACAAGGAGGCAGTAAGATGACAAAAAATGTCAAACACATGGTCCATGTATTTACCAAAGACCAGTGAATGTAGGCGAAAGTAAATATTTTTGGTCCATATAATTTGTACATCTACAGTTCCATTATTTTTGAGTAGAAAAAAAGGCAATTTCAAGATATTTGAGTCCCATTTAGGGCAGAGATCCAAGCATTCAAAACACCATACATTGCCCTCACCACTATGGCACGGGTGGGCATTGTTCTTCAAAGACAACGGTCACTGGTTGGATTCCTGGTCAGGGCACATGCCTGGGTTGCAGGCCCAATCCCTGATTGGAGCACGTGTAAGAGGCAACCAATCAATGTATCTTTCCCTCTCTTTCTCCCTCCTTTCTTCCTCTCTTTAAAAATAAATTTTAAAAACACCAATTATCAACGTGGTATCTTAGCCTACTAGGACTGCTATAACAGAATACCACAAACTGAGTGGTTTACTGATAACAAAATTTTATTTCTCACAGTTTTGGAGGCTGGGAAGTCCAATAACAAGGTGTTGGTGAATTCTGTGTCTGGTGAGGTCTGGCTTCCTGGTTCAAAAATCGCAGTCTTTTCCCTGTGGCCTCACCTGGTGGAAGGGGTAAGGTAGCTCTCTGGGGTCTCTTCTTAAAATGGCACTAATCTCATTTACAAGGGCTCCACCTTCCTGACCTAATCAAAGAACAAAGGCCACACCTTCAATTATCATCACAGTGGAGATTAGGTTTCAACACAAGAATTTTGGAAAACACAAACATTCAGTCTGTGGCAGATAGTAACTATTTACAGTCATTATCTATATTATACACATATATAATGTTTATACTTAATAACATATATAAAAGTAGTGACAGCTCTTTTAAGATTTATTGATACCTATAAGTGCTAATATTTCACAAATGTACACAAAGTTTAAAATCTATAGCTTTGTTCAGAACTTAGACTTAATGAATATCTTTATAGATTATTTATAAGAATAAACATCACACTTCAAATAATGCATTTTTTTCTTTACAATTGTAATATATACATGATCCCAGCTTATGGGTTTAGTTTTTCTGTCTTAGCTTCTTTTCACATTTTAGTAGAGCCACAAAAATACAAACTGAATAATGTGCATATCTTTTTAGTAGGTTATTTTTCCAGGTTGCATCTCCACCGGAATCTTTTGTTCCAAGTCACTGAATGCATTTTGTAAGAATGAGTCACTTCAGAATGAGATTTCTTAGATTATAAGCATAATTTGCATATGTTTGGAAAAAATAGAAAGAAAGAAATATATTTTTTTAAAAAACAGATGAGTAAGTCATCATAGCCTAAGGGCAGCAACATCTGATGCTGTGACAGGTTCTGCATGCTTCATGTATTCATGCAGTTTCCATAGCAGCCACCACCTCACATGATAGTTCAAAATAATCTGTAATTGCCAAGAACTCTTAAAGGGAAACATTCTCAACTCAGATATACTTTTAAAAATCAATCTAGAGTCTTTACTTAAACCCAACAATGAAATGTTATGGGAGCCACAACCTCCAAATCTCTATTTCTTTATCCATGAAATGTGGATAACCATATATACCTGGCCTGCCTACTTCAGAGTGTAAGTGAATACTAGAAAGAGTAATATGCTGTAAAAATGCAGGGCATAGTTGATTTGCAGAATCATAGAGTATTATAATTGAAAGCAATGTTAAAGGTCACCTGGTCCCAGCCTCTCACTTCATAAATGTAGTAAAAAGCACTAAACTCCTACATGGGGTCATGTTAGGTGAGTGGCAAAGTCATTATTTGCACTCAGTTAGGCATTTGTATCCATGCCTAGTGGTCCTGGCCTTTACTCCTTTGGTCCCTGTGGTCAGCTACTGCTCTCTGAGATCTAGCACCTCTGCCTCCCTGGTCCTCCACACTGATTTCTCTGGTAGAAAGCAATCACTCCAGTCTTCAGAGCAGAGTCTGCACAGATGTGGTCATGTAGAACTTCAAATTTATCTTTTTCACGGTTAAGAGTCTTACTATTAATCCCACTTGAGTCCTGAGTATACTCTTCTAAGCTCTTTCAGCCTTTCCAGTGTTTGAGAATGATCTCTGATATAATGGGGATTTTTAATAGAAATCTCAAGAGTCTAAAAGTATCTAGGCATTATGTAAATCAAAAAGGCGAGAGACTCCTTCTCCGGAAAGAGTTATTATTTGAGTACTCTTCATTGAAATTATCATTGCATTAATAGCCAATTTTAATCATGTATGGTATATTTCAGTTTGGGGCAAATTCATGTACAGATCATTTTATATTGTACAGATAAAATTTGATCCTCAAATAAACCTCGCTTTGAGGGAGGTTACTTCTCAGCTTCCTGATGAAAAAAATGATTTTCAGAGATATTAATTAGCCAGGATTTGAACTTAGGTGTTCTTGTTGTTGTTGTTTGGTTTTGCTTTGTTTTTAATTAGCTGATTTTTCCATTACTCAGTGATGTCCACACAGTCAGCAAGCTTTTGGATCACAGTCACAGTCTTGCTGACTTCTCAATGTCATGTGCCTGCAAGAGCTAGAATGGAAGAAGCCTGACACGAAGAGCAAATTTTTACACAGGCCCTTAATATTTCCTAACCCATTCAAACTTGACTCTTCTGTTTACTTCTTCTGACTTTAGGAGCTAACTTCCGTTGCTCTCTTCATCTTGTTTTTTCAGCTTGATTCATAGTCTCTCAACTCTTGGCCCTGGTACTGGTTACTGATTATGACCATCTTGATTTAATCCTACTGCCCCCATAAACAGACCTCACTTAGCCTGTCCTGCCCTAGGAGAAAAAAGCCAATAAATCCCTGACACCAACCACTTACTGTTAATCAAGTATCAGCTAATCATCGTTAACAAATTCACAAGAGGTATCAGAAATACTATAGAGTTTCTCTCATCTTTTTTGTTGAGTCACCAGGACTTTGTTGAGAGTGACATACTCATCAGGTCTCTTTTTTTCTAGGGCTCTGTACTTAGAACATGACTAAACTTTGGAATGATAGATCCAGAATGTTTCTGGATCAGTTTGAGCAAATGCTTCACTGATATTGAAGGAATCTGGGAGAGGACCAGGAGAAAAACTGAAATCTGAAAGAGTAGAGCTGAGTAGAGTGGCTAGTTGATTTACATGCTTACATGTATAATTTAAAAGACTGCTATTTAATTATTGTTTGCCTTTGTTTTCCCCCTTACTGTCATATGCAGAAAAGAGTCATTTTATTTGCCTTCCACTATTATCCAGCACAGTGACTACTGTTTATATGTTCAAAGATTATATTCTGAAAGAGTAAACGAGTGAATATATCCTTTGCATGACAATATGTGATTTATAATTAAAAATATACTTCCTTATTTAGAGATACAACTTTATTTAATAACACTCAGTTTGCCTTATTTCTATTCTGTTATCATTCTCTTCTTATCCCTGCCTATTTGGAAATTATTTATTAGAAAAAAACAAAGGAGAATAAGAACTGCTAATTTAGGGGAGAGAACCTGTTACAGACAGGGTGTAAGTGAGATGACAACACTAGACTTCTCAACTTATTAGCTTTTATGACACATACAATTAGCAAATGAGGCTATTTGCACAATGATAGTTTCAGTTTAGGAACAGCTGAAAACCAATAAATGCCTAAAACCCTTGGCTATAATATCATTTTAGAAAATAACTATTGACAAATATTTTTTAAATCAGTAACTGAAAGAAATTAGTTCAATATTTTTTTATTCTTCAGGTACATTTATTGAACTTCAAATTAATCTGGGTACCTCAAAGTTTGAAAAGCTAAAAAAGGTTCAAATGCAGTTGAACACTGGATGTCCGAAGACATGCTCCCACTTCTGATATGACTGCTGCTAAGTCAGTCTCTTTTTCTGCAAGATCTTTGGATGGACATGCTCCAGGCTTTCTAGGTTATTAGTTTCCATGTATAACGCCTGTCTAGAAGATGATAGATGATTAGATAAATAGATAGATGAAATTCATTCATTCCCATTGCAAAATAAAGAGTTTGCTTTGTTGTATACTTAAAAGACAAGCAGTTGAGCTGGTCACCTATGATACTATTTGTATGCTAGTGTTTTACACATAATAGAAGCCAATAAATGAATAATTAATTATCCTCACAAGTATTTTAATTCACTGAAGTTTAGGCAATTTCTACTAGTGGATAATGTCCTGACATTTATAGAATATAGTACAAATACTGTCATCCCTAACTATAATAAATTCCAATTACCCTGTTTACTTTGTAAATCACTTTTTCACTCTATGTCTGTATCTACAAACTAGCACTGCCATCCCTCTTAACACTCCTGTACCCCATCCTTTCACCACTGCTACCAACCACTGTTTGTCAAGATGACCTTGCAGTGACATTCCTCTTATAAAAATTACTTAAGCTTTAGCACTGAAAGGATTTTCTGGAGATCAGAAACCTCAACCTCACTATTTCGCACATGGAGAATCTGAATCCCAGAAAATGTAAGGTCACCCAGCTGGCTGATGATGAAGTTGTTGATGATTATCAATCTCCTTCCTACTTTGATTTTTTATTAAATATATAAATGAGAAAATATTTAAATGTATTTATTCATATAGTTAAGTTTTTTCCTTTCTAGAAAGACTACATCAAGAATACCAGTTCACAAACAGATCACACCCTATCTACTTATCCTGATGCTGTCTTATTGCCCACTAGTGCAATCACTGAGAGAAATCGCATCAACTCTGTCAATTCACAAGACAGGAATAGTTATTCAAATTAGTTTGGCATGTCTTGTAAAATCACTCAATCATTAATATGTCCAAGAATGTTTTGGCAAACAATGCAGAATTGAGATCAGCAGCCATTCAAAAGACATTGCAAACAAATCATGTGATATTCAAATTCCTTGGCCTTTAAATGGTCCTAATTGCTGCTGTCACATGGACTCCATTCTTCATGCTATCAGACTCACTGCACTCTTTAAGCACTAACATAACCCAAGGGGGGATACCTTTCCATGAAACTCTAAACTTCATGAGTGTTCACTGATGTTGGTGATTGATCCGTGAGGAGTAGTCGTCAAGGGTGTGAGCTCTGCTGTCTAACTACCTGAACCACGACTCCCTAAATTTGTGACCTGAACAAGTTATTTATTCTCTGACCTTCAGTTTCCTTATCTTTAAAATAGAGCTAGTAATGTCTCAGATGATTATTCCAAGCGTGAATTGAACTATTTCAGACAAAGCATTTAGAAATTACCTGATATCTAGGGAACACTCATGAATGTTAGCTATTATGAGTGTCATTGAAAATTTATTTTTCATGGATATAAAATGAATGGCAGATTGTGTGCCTTTTGAGAAAAAAAAAGTTTATTCATTTTCAGGAAAAAAATATCAGTTTATTTAAATCTTGCCTGAGGATGCATTTATTGATTTTAGAGAGAGAGAGGGAGAGAGGAAGATAAAGGGAGAAAGAGAGAGACTGAAGTGAGAGAGAAACATCAATCAGTTGCCTCCTGTATGTGCCCTGACCTGGAAGCGAATCTGCAACCTAAACACGTGCTCTGACTGGGAATCAACACACAACCTTTTAGCGCACGGAATGACATTCCAACCACTGAGCCACACTGACCAGAGCAAAATACCAGGGGTTTTTTTATTTGTTTGCTTTGTTTTTATAATAGTCTAGGTCTGTGTCTAGCCACTGCTCAGTTGTGTAACCTTAGCCAAGAAAATTAATCTTCCTATTTCTGTTTCTTCATATTTGAAATAAGTATTATAGTACTTGCTACTTTATGGCATGTTATAAAGTTTAGATGAATCACTATATATAAACTGCTGAATTTCTAAATGGTCTGTAATTAGCACATTGCCAACATTTGTTATTATTCTGGATCTTCTGTATAAGGAAGGGTATAATTATAACTACTCCAATCCATAGACTCACTTGAATATAAAATAAAAAGATTTGCCAGGCATTGTCATTATTCTTTGAATCAAAATATTTTATATTCTTATAGTACCCAATAGTTATTATTCTCTTGGACAAGAAATAGCATGAGATTAGAATAAATATACAGATGCCTATAAATCACACTTTTTTTCAAAGTCTACTGTTGAATCACTGGATTGTGCTAGGTTAGTTAAGTAACACACCACCCCCAACCACCACCCAATTCTTACCCAGGCTTTCTTCGAATTTGTCAATTTGTAAGCAGAAGAGATTCAATTAAATTACAGAAGAGTACAAATGTCAAAAATTTTCTTGCACAGGCAACATACTACTAGGTGGAATGCATCAGGCATCTCGGTTAAGAAATCCCTGTCATAAAGGTCAAAACACTCTGGGGCCACTAACAGGAACAGGGAGCTGCTACTGTGCTTCAGATCAAGGCAAGAATGAGGACAGAAACACAACATCACTCGGAAGTCAGGTTTTACCTTCCCTTTAGTTTCTTTTGGCAAAATACCTTGATTTTTGTTTTTAGTCTGTTTCAGAAATAATTGTGTGTCTACAAAGAAAAATAATCATGCAAATATCTTTTGAAAAAGTTTAAAAGCAAAAATATAGCCCCAATAAACAAGATATTTATCTCTTTGTGTCTACTTGCTTATGTATACTATCTTATGGTATTAATGTGCATATTAACATATTTATGTCATGATTTTTATTTCTAAAATATCATATTTTCACATAATATTATTTGACAAATTCCAGGAATATTGTCCTTTGCCTTAGTGTAAAGCATAGACTTTTTCAGTTATTTTATTAATTTTTTTTAAAGATTTTATTTATTTATTTTTAGAGAGGGAAGGGAGGGAGGGAGAGGGAGAGAAAAGAGAGAGAGAGAGAGAGAAACATCAATGTGCAGTTGCTGGGGGTTATGGCCTGCAACCCAGGAATGTACCCTGGCTGGGAATCGAACCTGGGACACTTTGGTTCCCAGCCCACGCTCAATCCACTGAGCTACGCCAACCAGGGCTTTAATTTTTTGATATAAGTATTCCTAAGAAGAAAAAAAGCTTTTCTTTTAAATATATTGGGTTTCTAACACCTTAGCAATAATTTATATTCTTTCCACTAGGAGTGACAGGAAATCTGGGGCCTCACATTTACACTATATTACAGGTAAGCAACGAAGAAAAAAAATGAAAGGGAGGAAAGACTAGCAAGCAGGCAAAAGGAATTATATGTATTCCCTACTTTCATTGCTGCCCGGGCTATGTCTTACCCAAGATGTTTCCTTACGAGTCCAATGAAATAGGAACTTTATTTTTCCCTCCAAAGAGGCAACAAAGTACTCCCACAGTTTGAAGTAATTGACTGTAAGTTACATTTAGTAAATACCCATCCTAGTTACTGCCAATGCATTTGCCTGTCACATGTGACCTAAACACATCATCAGGGTCATCTCTCCACAACATCTTTTTCTCTACAGCAGTGTTGCAAAAGAATCATTACCTCTATGACAAATCAAGAAACTATATATATAATTTCCAGAAACTACTCTTCCAAGAAGAGAGAATCAACTACAAAAAAAGTAGTGACTTAGCTCCATTTGGGAACACTGTGTTGTCTGTGGACAGTGCTGAATTAGCGCTAATGGGAATGAGTTCATGAGTTTAATTCTCATGAGGATTCTCTTTCTTCTTCAGTCGTCCTAGTTCAGTTGTCCTAGTCTGGCCTGGTTCATTGGCTTACAAAAAGAACATGAACCTCACAGGCTCTTCTATGCCTCCATGATGGGTGAGGAGTTGCTAGACCACCACTTTTGAGGTTGTCAGAACAAATGGGATACAGAGCCTCTCTATGGGATCCCCAGTGGCACCCACATGCCTTGCCAAAGTATAACTCATGGTCTTAAGAAGTGAGAGCTGTCCAGCTCAGAGATCAGGGAAAGCTTACCCCAAAAGCCTTCCTCTCAGCTGCCATCCCCTAGAGCAGTGATTTTCAACTTTTTCATCTCATGGCACACATAAACTAATCACTAAAATTCAGCAGCACACCAAAAAATACATTTTTTCGATCTGACAAAAATAATAGGTGTCATTATGATTCATTCATACCAGATGACTATTCATGACGGTGTTGGCTCTTGTCATTATTTAATTTGACAACCTAAGGGAAAAGAGGTCAGTGCCCCTGCCTAAATACTCAGGTATTGCACATTTTAAAAATTCTCGTGGCACATCAGTTGAAAATCACTGCCCTACAGGGACCCACTATGTCAGCTTTCCATTGGAGCTGAAGTTTGACCATGATCAGGAGCCCACAAGCCTGCGGTTTCCTCTTTTCTACAGCGAGGTGACAGGAGGATTCACATAGGGTCTGAGGAGACATCTGCTTCTGCTTGTTTCTCAGAGTCCAAGCAGCCAAAACATTTTGTTCTCCAAAGATATTCAAGGTTCCTATTCTCTTTCTCTATCCTGACATCAGATTCAGAAGTTTTTGGAATGTACATATGGTCCTTTTGTCCCTGTAAGGTGAGACATAGGACTTCTTCCAGCCAAAGGAAGAGACCAGTGGCTCCACTGGAGGGAGAGCACCAAATGTAGATGCACTCAGAGGATAACCAGGTGATGACTTCTTCATGCAGATGGCCTTTCCCTCCAGCAGCCTGGAATATTTGGCTCACCCATTGGGAGTCAGTACAGTGCAAGAGGTGAAAAAAGCCCTATTTCTTCTTCTATAGGGCTCTAATGTACATTAGACTGTATCTATTTTGACTGTGTGCATCATAATGTGAAAATCTCCTTTCTCCACCAGGAGAAGGAAAGACACAGGAACACTTATATTTTATAGGATAAGAAATTTCAAATTGATATGAAAAGTAAAAATATAAATGAGGTCATATACTAACAGTAATGAATAACATCAAAGAGTTATAGCTGATAGTCATATTCTGTGGGTGATTTTTCACTCTGGAAAAATAACTATACCAATATTGTATATTCATTCCCTTCTGAGTAAAGATAGCAGTGAGTGAAATTGAGGGAAGCTTCAAAAAATGCAAAACCATAGCAACTGATTTCATGTAATTGTCATTATACCTTTAATACAATATAATCCAGATTCTGCCAAATATCCCAGTGTAGGTATATGTTCTCACATACATGCTCATGAATAGGAAAAACACTCAAACCCTCTGATCAACCACTTGAGACAAGAGCTTTGTGTAGGAAACTCACTTAAGTCACATGGCATATCACTTGCCTCCTACTTCTTATGTTTCCAGCTTGGTCTTCAGCCACTGTCACTAAGGTACTATTTGCTGTCATTATCTCTTAAAAGCTGGAATATATATCCATGGTCTCCAAATTATCCACTGTTAAATTGTATTCATTATAGCTAAAATAGTTTGAAGAAAAAAGAACTGTTATACCTTTTAACCCTCACTGTCCAAATTCACTGTGACCTTGGGTGAAAAGGAGAATGGCTTTGTGTTGAAAAGGATCATGCCATCAGAGATTTAACATGCCCACCTGATCAATCTACCTCTACCATCCCAAATCATACCAAATGGTATATAGCAAGATATCCCAAAGTCAGCACATATTGAACAAAATTGCTCAAAAATCAATGAAAAGTTTAGTTACGTGTTTCAAAAAATGGTAACTTGAGAAGAGATGGTGAGTAGAAGTTTGATGAAGACTAACAAAATTTTCATTCCTGCAGCAAAATGTTAAATTAATAAATTACAAGTTAAAATAATAAAAAGATAATTAGATAAAAGAAATACCTTATATCACATTTTTTTTAAAATTTCAGAACCAAAATTGACCATTTCAACCCCTACAGTTACTGTAAGCCAAACCCAAAAAGGTGAGATCACTTGTCCAAGGTAACACTGCAGGTACAGCTAAGTCTTCTGCTTACCTCTTTGGACTCCTAGCCCAGTGTCCTTTCCACTGCCCTCTACAGACAACAGAGAACAGCACATTATGATGACTTTTGGAAGGAGTCTTATGAAATGCCTGACATAATAAACCTACAATATGCTTCCATATTAATCTGCCTCTGGTGCTGGATCCTGTAACCAACCATTGTGTTCTTTCAAGGACCCCAAAAAATTCCTTAAAAAGATGATCCACTTCTGAAGATGATATTATCACCAGACAATAACAAATATATTAGTAGCTTTTCCTCACCAGAATTTTGCAACAGCTGTGACTGAAGTGACTAATCTAAACATGCATCAAGCTCTCGAGCAGAAAGTGGCAATACTACACAATTTGCTAATGAAAGTCCCTTGAGGAGGGAAGTATGGAAAATTTTAAAAGAGAATTAAGGTGGGTATTTAAGGCAGATGGTTTAAAATAAATGTTGTGTTTACATTTTTCAGGAATCCTGCTTTCATATTTCTGTATACCATAATTGATAATAGAAAAAAAGCATGCCTAGTGAATACAGAGTCTGAAAAACACTTGTTCAAACTCGTTTGGTATCTCTACCTAATTTGTTCTACCTCGTGGCATGGGGGTGGGGTTAAAGTCAGGCTAATAAAGCTGTCCTATTAGCAAGCAGTAAAAGTTTCCAACATTTTCAGTGTACAAATACTACAGATTTCCTACACTTTCTCCTTGCTTTATTTTCATTAAACAGAGAAACGACTCACTTTGGAAATGGAATCCTGAGGTCCATTGTGCCCAAGTAGCCATTTGCTTGAATTCACCTGGAGAATATGAACCATAACTTATGAAGGTCTAAGGGTCAAGATCAAGGACGTATCAAATTTCAGTTATAAATACAGAGCTGGAAATAAGAGATAAAACCAAGAATAGGTACTTAGTGTAGTGGGGGTGAAATAAAAGGGAAAAACAAGATGAGCAGATTAGATCAGGTATATTTGCCTCAGCTGAGAGATTTATCAAGTAGCCAATTTTAATGATTAGTGACTCATTATGCAGCAAAATCCAAGGTGACTTAATAGTCCACAACTACCTTCTTCAATCTCTCACTGCTAGGTGCAGTATTTCCAAGACTTCCCATCAGTAACTTCTAAAAATATATTACGTCTTCTAGTGTATTCTAGAGATAGGAATGATGCTCTTACAACTTGTGTCAGAATACTGTCTTTGCTTCATGAGTAGTTTGGGCCAGTTATTCTAGCGCTCTTAACCTGTGTCTTAATCTCTAAAGTGGGGCTAATAATACCTAATTTACCATGTTGTTTGGAAGACTAATAAGGTAATGTACATTTCACTAGTATACAGTAAGTGCTCAATAAATGATAGATGCTACTATCTACTACTGTCATTATGCTTTTTTCCTCAAACTGAGCATGTCACTATTCCAGCCCATTCTAAGTCATAAATGCTGACTTCCTCTTTGGGGGTGAAGGTAGAGGTGGCAAGAACATGGTCGTAAAGCAGAGACTATGGTCCCTAGGAATAACAGGAATCATCAGAAATATAGATTTATGGGTGTTCACAATCTTTATGATTTTGAATGGGCAAAGAAAGTGGTTTCTAAGTTATTCAGGGAATTTAAAAAATACTATGTGTCTGGAAAAAAGCACACCCAAACTTTAAAAATGTACTTTGTTAAAATGACATCTTTTTCATATTTATTACATCATCTATCAAGATTCTACAGCACTTGATAGGTAGTGAGTATTCAGGAAATCTTTGCTAAAGGGCTAAACATTCTCAAAGTTTTACATATTTGCAAAGAGAAATGCAATGCAGTAAGCTGCTCTCTACTATGCATCTTCTGCTGTTGCTTTGCTTTCTGTGACCATGCTAATGCTTAAGATGACCCTTATCCTGTTTTGTTCTCACTAGTTTGAATGATAAAGTACAGCTCAGTGTCTAAGAGCTTCTGTATCCAATTAGGTCTGATCTCAAAACACTCCACAATTTCTTGGTTGTCTCTAAACAACAATATCATTATCAGGAGCATGCACATTTCCCTGACCTAATATATGTGCTCAGTGTATCTTTATTATTATGGGGAACAAGCACAGCTGCAGAGCAGAGATTTGCATTTTGTTATCCTACTATTACCTTCCACTTGGGGAATGCTCTCATTAGTTGATAAAGAATCCCTTCAAATATGTTTCAACAATCATTCAAAATTTTGTGCAGTCCACCATGTCCTTTGGCTATGACCACATTTATATTTTTGTAGTAATTTGTTTATAATGTCAAGTATGAAAGCATCTTGAAAAAGGTCAATACTGTCACGATCAGAACTCCATTTAATACAGACACTTACTATAAATATATTTTATTTCCAAAACCTTTGATCAAAAGCTATAAACTCTTATGAGGCCTGACTTACTTCACTTCTCAGTTTTTATTTTAAGGAATTACTTAGGAAATAATGACATTCTATTTTTTATTGTTAGTGTGTACTGACTAAAGTGATTTATTTTTATGTTATCACTGTGATAGTTGAATATCACTATAGTTTAAGTGTTTCATCACCACCATATTAAGAAATTTTTGGCAAGGCTATGGAGTTTTCACATAAATTGTAGTCATGGTTATAGCTACAGGATACCCCACCTACATATGAATAACAGCTTGATTTGTCTCCAGTTCAACTTAGGAGTTGCATAATGTTCTAGAAAAACCATGGCCCAAACACCAAATATTTGTCTATATAAAGATCAAAAGATCCTAGGCCAATGTTAATTTTCAAAGTCAAATTTATTTCAAAAGTAAATAAATAAAAAATGTGATTAACATTCTAAC